>NC_136496.1:108283186-108335686 GCF_053919585.1 Euprymna scolopes | reverse complement strand
GAAGAGTCTATGTTAAAAAACCACAAACCCTGCAAGAATTGAAGGAAAACACCATGAACGAAATAAGGGAGTAAAATCGCGATCCAGAGATTCTGCAATCTGTCATCAATAATTTTTTTTTGTTTTGTTTGTTTTTGTTTGTTTTTTTATTCAATCTTCACCCCAAACAAGGCAAGTGCTACTTTCAAGGAGGGGGCTACTATTCCGGGACAATTTGCTGGGGCATTATGAAGCGAGATGAGTAGAAAGATGTTTGTTCACATTACACTTGAACTTCTGCATATCAGTACAGTTGGGAAAGCAGTATCCCGGGAGAGAGTTCCAAAGACTTGCAATTCTGGGGAAGAAACTATTGGAGTAAAATGCTTTCTTACACCTAGGGATCTCTTCTGTAAAGGGGTGGGACTTAGTTGCTTGTCGGGTTTGTCCTTAGATATGTGTTCATTTGTTTTCCCCTCATGCCTGTTATAGAGGGTGGTGTCATCGGCAAATATACCTATCTCCGAAACAATTTTATCAGGGAGGTCATTTATGAATATCAGGAACAAGGATAGACCCCTGGGGTACTCCCGCATTTATATCATATTGTTTAGATGTACGACCGTCGAGGACAACTTGGATTTTTCTCTTACTTAAGAAGGATTTAATTACATGGAAGGAGCACAAATATGCGAAGCTAAAAATGGGAAACATTTATCAGACTTTATTTTTCATAAATCAAGATTGTTTGAATTTTAGAATTGTTTTCAAATTTCCCAAAGTTTTAGTCAGATTGTGTTGAAATCACAGAAAGATATCAAAAATACGGAATCTAAGTTCAAAATTCGTCGGTGACTTTTGGGACACCATATATATATATATATATATATATATATATATATATATATATATATATATATATATATAAGGCGGGCTTGATAATCATACAGATACAATAAAAATAAATATACAGATACAATAAAAATATAATTGTACAGATACAATAAAAATAATTATACTGACAAAATAAAAAAAATAATTATATGACCCCTGAAGATTTATTGTTTGGGGCTCAAATCAAGTTATTAAGTTACATCCATGTCTAAGGAATCTATATCTTAAATTTCAATTGTTTATACCCAAAATTGACGGAGGAGTTTGGTAGAGTTCTCAAAGGTCACATTGTTGAATTTTGACCTCTTAATGGCCAAATTTCTCGCCAAAAACGGATTACAAAGATTTTCCCAAATCACAGTACCCTGTATATCAAATTTAGAGTCTGTAGACTGAAAGTTGATGTAGTTATATTGCAGGGATATGTACACAGACAGACATATACTGTCACTTATATATATATATATATATATATATATATATATATATATATATATATACTAGCATTTCAACCCGGCGTTTCCCGGGTGTTTGGATGTGTATGTTGAACAAAAAACGTGGTAGTAGGAAGGCAGGCAGGCTCGAACCCGCACGCGAAGGAGGAAAATAACGGTAAAAAAACTGACGTCTTTGCTGTTACGGCCACCACCAAACCGGAAGTGACGTAGGTTTAAATTAAGTCTAGACAATCGAAAGAAGAGGATGACTTTCAAAAATATCAGCGAAAAAAGCGACCCCCCCTGTGGAAAAGCGCTATGTTGCAGGTAGAATATATTAATGTTTTTAGCCAATTTTTCGATATTTGTCGTCTGAAAGGTACAATCCGTCGCCTCTGTAAAAAGTTTTAGGAAGACATGCAAACATACATACATATATACATTTATATATTGGTAAATAAAAATTTTCGACCCAAACCGATTCAAAAGCTTGCCCTATTTCTGAATACTCTTTATGTCAAATTTAAAATGTTTAGACCAGAAATTATCTGAATAATTTGGTAGAGACCGCGGAAGTCAATTTTTTTGTAACTTTGACCCCTATTATGAACACTGAAAATTTATTGTTTGGGGCTCAAATCAATTTATTAAGTTAGATCCATGTCCAAGGAACCTATATCCTAAATTTCAAGTGTTTAGACCTAAAATTGTCTGAGGAGTTTGTAGAGTTTTCAAATGTCAAATCGTTGAATTTTGACCTCTTAACAGCCAAATTTCTGATCGAAAACAGATCACAAAGATTTCAGTACCCTGTATATCAAATTTCGTATCTGTAGACTAAAAGTTGACGGAGTTATTGTGTAAAGAAATGTACACAGACAGACACTGTCACTTATATAATATAATAAATTTATTAATATAAACCCTTCTATATATTCCTTTTGTCAAACAATAAATTCTTAACTCGAATATATGTATCTATATTTTAATTTTCAGAATTTATTTTTAACAACTAAACTTATATATTGCTCTATTCTTAAATATTGTAGATGTTTCTGTGTGTCAAGTTTGTGTCAGTAGCTTTTTCTTTTTGGCTAGGATCACCCTGAAAGTATTACCTCTAGTTATATCTATCAGGATTTTTCATCGGATTTTAGTCCGTCTTATCTCGCTTATATATATATATATATATATATATATATATATATATATATATATATATATATATATCCACGTAATAACGTCTCAAGTATGGCATTCTTATCAGAAAAAAAAATTTTAAGCCGCAAAGTTCGGACACAGCAGACATGAATAAGTCGGACTAAAACAGCACATAATGACGATTGAGTGAGTTAGTCTAATGTTAGTCTAATGTACTTGCAAAAAAAAAAGATGAAGCAAAAACACCAGCATACAGCGATATGACAAAAATACGCGTTGGATTATCCGAAAGATGGAGAAGGTCAAATAAGACTAATAAAACAAAAGCGTTCAGTGTTCTCCATATAATATTCTACTTGTTACTCTGTATGTTACCCTTTCAAAAAGGACAATACCATTCTTGAAGCTCGAATTGCTACAAGAAATGCCAAATTAATGAAAATACTAATCTGGCAACCTTGGACGAGAATATGACAGTTACCTCCCTTTCGTGTATCCTCGTTTTATTATAATAATACAGGATCAATTTTGTAATCGCGTGAGAAAGGAAATCGTAATTTCGATATGCAGCGTTTTTTCACTGAAGAAAGAAGTCAATTAAACTTTAGGTAAAAAAAAGAACATTGGAAAGAAACAGGGCAACAATAAGAAAAACATATAAACGGGGCCGAACAGAAGGAATAAATTCCAGATTGTTCTTATAATCTGATTTTATTATTTGTATTTAACTATGTAGCACAATATTGCTTTTCTCATTATTTATCACTACATCAATTTATCTCTTTTGGGACATTATTTTCATAGAAATGTTAATAAACTTATATTTGCTGCATGTTTATTGGGGGGCGGGGGTGGCTTGCTATCCAAAAAACTTATTATTTGCGCTATCCAGAAAAATATCAGCGAATATATATTACCGAAACATATTTGCTGATTCAATATATTCCGCATTTTTTGGAACTTCCATGAGTCCTGCTAGTTCAATAATATTTGTTTAAATAAGCATATGATGATTGCAACGTCTTGTCAGACGAGTGCCACTCCCTCAGACATTTAAAATCCATGAGCCCAAATGCCTGAGGGAGTATCTATACAAGATGATGCTACAGAGTCTTAGCTTTGTACGACAGCTAAGTCTCTCTCTCGGTTCAAAATGTTGAGATCCAGCAACAAGCAAGTGCAAGATAGCCAGCAACAAATTAAACTGCAGACCAGCTTAATGCGGGTACTGGTCTCCATAAGCATATGCTGCCTAAATATACACAATACTGATGAGTCATCGATGACAAACACATATCCGTGGATAGTTATATGTTCTACATATATATGCTACATTATGAGACGCCGTTATCTTCGAGTGGCCTCCGGGTCTTGATAAGTGGTGATTCCTATGTAAAAAAAAAAGCATCACATTGATGAAGTTAATGATCTCCACCTAGCAATAAGTCCAAAAAGTAAATAAAGCAACGGTGAGCCTCGTCACTACTAAAATTGATGATCATTTGGGAATTCCAGGTGATGTACATGCTCTCCATTTATGTTATCTCATTATTGTTTCCATTCGCCTAGCATTTCTACTTGCCATTGGGCTCAAGCAGTGCCGATTTAGGAAAAGTGTGGTTGGGGTTTGCGCAACCCTTGCCTCACAATCACACGCGTAACAACCCTTGTGAGGATGTCCATTGTCTCTTGTGACTAAACGGAGACATCGCATCGTAAATAATGCACTTTCATATTTTAATATTTTTAATGATTTTTGCTGGATTTTAGTGGAATAACGTGTGTGTCCATATAGGTATCGTTATTAAATAAAACTGCAATGTTATCTACGGAGTTAGGAACTTTTTGAATTTAAATTGCTTTATATACCCCCTTTTCCCCGATCAAAACAACTAAGTTTAATGATTACAATCAGTAAAGTAAGTTCGCAAAGCCAGTTAAATTTGAAGCCTTAATGATCGCTTTAGCTAGGACAAAAGAAAAAGAGTCACGCGGCGCAAGATTCGGGGAATTTGGAGATTGCTAAAATTCAGTGTTAACCTTTTTGTTTGTTTTTCGATATCTGTTGGTGTTCATTGCTGAACGACCTGTAAAAACGAGCGGTAAAAATAATATTGTGTAACAAGATTAGATTGCAGTTCTATATTCTCATGTTATATATCAAGCAGGTTAGGTAAACGTCTCTCCTTAGTCTTAATCAACAACCTACATAGGACTGCTGACTAAAACAAATTATCTGATCTGTAGACTTAAATTGCTAAAGGATCTCCTTCTTTGTCTGTTGGCCGGACGCAGAGATTTGAGCACAGGACTCGGCCTTGTTTCCTGGCGAGGACAATGAACGCCATCCCCACTTCTAAAGATTATAAAAACGATCAGTTTATTGTATCATCATCAACAACAACAGTAGCATTTAGTCGTATAATGACGCAGATCTTCTTGACTCTCTCACTCCATCTCATTACATACTCCATCCCACCAGATAGATCTCTCTAGTTGCATTGTGAGTCCCATCCTAGTTTGCTTGGCATATGTTATGTGGGAATCAATGGACAATACTTTCCAGACGCACCTTGTATGTGAAGGTATTTAGTTCTCTCTTACTGCAAGAACTGTGACACCAAGGTCAGAAAGTGGAATTGATAAGTCAGTGCCCCCAATGAGGAGCACTCTGGCCTGCAAAAAATGACTGACCGGCCCGTCAGCATTCGCCGGTAAGAGCGTCTCAGAAGATTAGCAAAAAGACGAACACTTTCTCAAAGAGAGAAGGAAAAGCTTGGGAGAGTGGACCTTCTAGAACTGCACAGGAACCGCATTACACTTCAGCCAATGGGTACCAGAGCATTGCAGGAATGATTTAATCTCTGCTCATTTGGGGAGGGAGTAATATTGGGTGTAAAGTTAATCGTTCGATTATCAGAATAACTGTCAGATTTAACAGATAATTTCTGCACATAATTGTTTCTTTTTTTGTCATATTTTAAAAAGAAAATTAAAAATCAGTTTTGAGTGTTAATATAATGTTTATCGGGACGATTCGCCCAATTAAGGCATTTTTTTGGCAAGTGGATGAATGATACAAACGAAAACCTCAACTGTAGCTAAAAAAATATTTTTTTTTAATTACATTTTCACCCCAAACAAGGCATATTGCTACTTTGATGTAGGGGGCTACTATCAGGGACATAAGCTACAGGGGTACTATATAGGGAGAAGCAGGGGCCCGGAAAAGAATTCCAAAGTCTAGCGGTTCTGGGGAAGAAACTACTGGGGTAGAAGGCTCTCTTACATCTAGGGATCTCTATTGTGAAGGAGTGGGATTTAGCTGCATGTCGGGTTCGTCGGGGGTACAAGTGCCTGCAGTTCGACGGAGCATTCACGATTAAAGTTCTATGAAAACTACTGTCTCCACGGTAACAAAAAAAAATGCTTGGATACTGCAAACTTAGCCAAAGTCGAAATAGAAAAAATCATTTGACGATGAATAAATTAAAATTTAGTTTCTTTTTCTTTGTTTTTTTTTTTTTTGTTTTTTTGTTTTTTTAGGTATGGCGGTTTAACTCCACAACTCATCGCTTCAAGGGATTAAGTGATTTCACAGAAATCATTTACACTGATTAATAGTCGGGATGCTGATCCTAATAATCCTTAAAGACCATCATCTCTCTACATATAATATTAAGTCAGTCGGATTTTCAAAGATTGGCGTACATAGCTTTGCATTTAACAAACTCAATTTCTTCCTTTTTATCTCTACGCTGTTTTCTTTGCGTAAATATTATGCACAGTTTTTTTCAGTTTTCATACAAATAATTATTATAACCATAAATATAATTAAAATACTCTAATCTTTATTTGCTAATCTAAAGAAAATTTTGACTTTCATCCTTAGTAATAAAAAGTAAATTTCTGATGTTTTTCTATTAATTTCGGTTATCAGGAACTCAATTACACGCGTTTAAAATAAACATGCACTAAAAATTAATTGTATAGAATAATACTGGTTAAAATAAGCTCTTACATTTTCCCATTAATTCTAAATGAATAAACTAATTAATTAATTAATAAACATGCACTAGTCATATCATAAAATTAATTGTATAGTTATATCGTAAAATTAATTGTATAGTTATATCGTAAAATTAATTGTATAGTCATATCGTAAAATTAATTGTATAGTTATATCGTAAAATTAATTTATAGCATAATACTAGTTAAAATACGCACCGACATTTGCCCATTCATTTCGGCTATCAGACAATCAATTCATGTGATTAAAATAAACGTAAATTATTTATTTTTTTCAAATTAATTGTATATCATAATATTAGTGAAAATAATTTTCCTTTGAACAGCTATTTACATTGTTGTTTCTATTGCTATAATTAGTAGATTATTCACATAGACTGTCTTATTTTAAGGATACAAATGACCTTTTGTTATTTATGAAGAATGTATTATCGTCGCTATCGTGCATTGTTATTTAAAAGACTTGTCAGTATTTCCATATTTTTTTCAGATTTATGAATTTTTGCAGATATTAATTTTTTGCAACAAAAACAGATGAAGAAAATTCATACGGAATAAAGTCTACAATAAAATCAAAAAGAAATACACAAAAGAGAGAAATGAAGTAACGAATAAAGAAACAGAAAAGAAAAAGAGATTTGAATAAGAAATATAATAATAAATGGAAGTTAAGCACCTTTGAAACTGGTCAGTGCTAAAATGGGTAACCATTTGAGAATTTCAGGTGATGTATGTTCTCTTCGCTTATTTTGATATTGTTTCCAGTCGTCTAGCGCTTCTCCTTGCTTCTAGACTCAAGTAATGCCGATTCAGGAGAGGTGTTGTTGAAGATTGCGCAACCCTTGTCTCACAATTACACGCGCAGCTACCATTACAGAGGTTATTCATTGTCACTTGAGACTGAAAGGAGGCATCGCAATAAATGAAATAAAAACAAAAAAAATTGAGATAGAAAGGAAAAAGGGAAGATAAAGAATTGAAGAAATAATAAAATATGGAAATGAAAAATTAAACAAAAAAAAATGATAGAAAGAGAAAAAGAGGAAAAGGGAGAAGGATAGAAATTGAAATGAAATAATGAAAACAAGGAAGAATATAAAAACAAAGTATAAAAAGAAAATAACAAAAAAAATATGAAAGAAGGAAAAGAACAGGAAAAATAAAGCGAGAAGAAGAGTAATATATCAATACGTCACAATCACGTTGACACACCGGTTCTCGCCACATAACCGAAGTTAAGCAACGTTGAGCCTGGCCAGTACCAGAGGGATGACCATTTAGGAAGGTGAGGTGTTGTATGTACCGCGAAGTAAAATACCAGGTTGAGAAATTGGCGCGGTCTATCCTTCTTTCTAAAGATGGGACTCTCTTAAGCCGTGGTAGGCACCCCGACTAGAGATGGCGTCACGATAAAAAAAATACCCTACGTAGCCCTGGCGAAGTATCAAGTATTCAGCTACCGACAAGCTTCGAATTAGACTACAAACAGTTGGATAGATGTAATATATCAAATCAAAGAAAGTAATATAATGAAGAGTAAAGGAAAGGAGGGAAAGAATAGCGGAAGGGGGTAGGAATGAAGAAAAATAAGGAAACACGAATAATGAAATAAAACAGAAATTGGAAACATAGAAGTAAAAATACAGAACGTTAAAGAAAAAAGAAAAAATACAAGTAAAACAAAAAAGGGGGGGGGAATTAATGAAAGCATGAAAAATATGAGAAAAATGGTACCGGAAGCGTGAAATGAAAGACGGATAGCAAAAAGGAAGAAATATTTAATGGAAGAGTGTTATATATAAAAGCGCGTGAAAGTGAAAGTCTAATATAAGGGTATCATCGCAAGAGAGATGGAGATCTGATAATCTCTTACTCCTGCTAGAATTTAGCAAGAACAGATGTCTCGTATGATGTAATACACCCTCGGGCCTGAGAGAAATGGTTTGAATATGTACAAATGGTGATTTGAATAGAAAAAAAAACGAATGAAAGAATAAAAAATGTGGTAGAAATGAAGAAAATAGAAATAAGGAAACCAGAATAAAAAAAGAAATATTTATATTTTACTTGGAACATGTCTTTGGGCAACGATTATTTAAGGATTACAAAAGAAAAACAGAAAACAGTCAAGAAATAATAAGAAATTAAGGAAGAGAAAGAGAAAAATAGAAACAAAGAAAGATACAGAACGTGAGAGAAAACGAATACAAAAGTATGAAGCAAAAAGAAAAAAATAAGGAAAACATGTGAACTGATAAAAAAGAGAAATATTTAAAGAAAAATAAGAGTGTTATATATTGGAGCGTGTATGTGAAAATCTAAACTAAGAGTATCATCGGAAAAGAGAGAAAGAGAGAGGGGGAGAATGACTATCTCTTTCCCTAGCTAGAATTTAGCAAGATTAGATGTTTGAAGTTATGCAAAACGCCTCCAGGAATGAAAGGAGAAAGTTTGGCTGCATACTAATGGCGATTTAGTACCATACCACAGATAATGAGAATGTCTTCCCTAGTCAGCTTTTAGTAAAGAACGGAACTGTGGAGATGTTTTCGGTGCTATTTTTATTAAAGAGGATAGACAAGTACCCGTGGCGCAATGGTTAGAGTACTTGGAAAAAAATAAATTGTGATATTCTCCTGAAGATTAGAGGTTCAATTCTCAGTGTGGGCGATCGAAAAATACACTTGCGAATTACTTAGGACCTCTATCCAGTCATGCTAATATCGTGAAGTAAATAAAGGGTTTCGTTCCAAGTTTCGTCCAAATTCCTGAGTTCGACAGAAATATCCCAGAGATCGTCAAGATACACCTGAAGAAGGTTGGATGTTACATCAAACGAAACGTTGTGAAAATCACACTCAAGATGAGAACTAGGTCGATTGATCCAATTAATATTTCCTTTTTTTTCCGGAACTTTTCTTATAATTGAGTATTGTGATATGGACTTTAATCAAGTTTCGTTACCCCTTCAGACGGGAAGCAATTAAGGTATTGTTATTTGTACTCACTAGAAATTCTCACACAGGAAAATCAGTGACAACAGCCGGTGGTGTTTCCTTGAGTCTGAGTGACAACAACTTTACCCAGATTTCCAATACTATCCATTTTTTAATAACCATTGCAAATGACGTTGCATTATCGTAATAGGCGCTTGCCATTGACTTCTCACTTGCACGACGATTGATCTTCGCTGGAATTTAGGTGACAATGAGCTTCCCTCAGATCCAAGTCTTCTTCGCACTTATCCAGTGGAGGTCTGACTGAGTGCTTTCTCTTTTCGGTTATTCAATTCGCCTTGATTATTTACAACTATTTCGTGTAGCGCCAGTCAGTGCCGACACCAGCATGTAGGAAGGGGCACGTAGTTAACTTACAATATTACAATTTCAGTTTTCTTCTTTCTTTGTGGTGTTCCTTTCATCTTTTTGTGTTGCTTCTGTTGTAGTTTCTATACTGCTGGTTAACCTTTGTAGCTCATGTTGGTTAGTTTCCGCATTCGAGGGTTTTCCTTAAGATTTCTGATTTTTTTTTTTCGCATTACTGTCTCTTTCGCTTCGATTACAATTTCTCATAGTCTTTTTTTAATATTTTATATTGATTTTCAGTTGCGGGCAAGTTTCAGCTATTTGCTTTGTTTTTCTGTTTATTTTGTCTTCACCATGTGAACTGCTGGGACAGTAAAATCTATAATTTGGCGGATTTTTCCTTTTTGTTAATTATAATGACTTCTGGTCTTCTTGGTTGGATGAGTTTATCTGTTTGTATCTCCATGCCCTAAATGATTTTGTGGTTTTCGTTTTCCTGTACTCTCTCTGATTTTTGTATGTACCATTTGTCTGCATGTTTGAAGTACGGGCGTTTGCAGAGTTAGTATGTGGTTTACCGTTTCGATCCTTTGTCCACAGAGTCTATATGTACTTTGTTCCTGCGTTTTAATTATTTTATCTTTCCTGTGGTGTGTTTTGTGTTGTTCTGTTCAGATCTCAGTAGGGTTTCTGTTTCGCTGTTTATGTGTCTTGTTTTAGATATGTCGATTATCAATCATTTATGTCGTGTTCATGTTGACTGTGTCTCTCACTACAGTGATGAAAAAAATTTTTTTACACGGTGGTCACCACTTATCAAGGCCCAGAAGCCATTCAGGGATAAGGGTTATTGCAAGTACAGTACGTTAGTGTGGAGATTTGATGAAGTGTTTACTTAAGGGGGTGGTTCACTAGGAATTTGTTAACGTTGAACTTGAAGACACCCAAGTTGTAGTCAGGTGGGAAGCGGGCAGACGGAACAGAGTTCCACAGGCGTGCAGTTCTAAGAAAGAAGCTTTGTTCATGGAATCCACGTTTTGAAATGTTCCAAGTTAAGAACTTTTTCAAATCTTTTTTACGTTTTCTACACAATCTTCTACACTTATCAATACTTTTCACACCTCCGTTCTTTTTCACATAGAGTCGGTAATTGTAATCTTTTAGGTGCCCTTGGTTGGTTGGTTGTTTTTGTTTTCCAGCATATAAACCCTTTTCAGATTATTTAGTGCCGAATCCAGTGATTTTAAAGAACAATTTTTTAATCGAGTATATTTGTTGTTTTTTTTAAGCCGGTTTCTATTTAACTCATAGTTGGGATCCTAACAGTTACTACCAGTCCGGGTCAGAGTGGACCTGGGAGCAATGGGAATTAAAGTGTGGCTCCACTCTCCCGAAACCTCGCGAGCTGGGGCCTCACCATCGGATATATTTTAAGGTCATATACAGGACCTCTTTTAGGTGTAATGCATTGTGTATGGTCATTAGTTCCTGGTTTTCTAATGAAGATGTCTAAGTTTTTCTTGTGTCCAGCCTATGACTGACCCAGAGTACCTTATTAGTCTACTGCTCGGGTGTTTATTCCTTTTACCAGATTTCTATTGTATAGTTTTGTTTCTAAGAGTTTTCTTGTACTTTGCAGGTACTCTTTTCTCATCATCTTTTTCATTATTTTGTAGATTTGATGGTGTCTGCTTCTAGAACAATGTATCATGTTATCCAGCGCCCTCATCTCCCCTTGATTCGGCAGTTCCGTGCTATCTGGTGTCTTTAGTCTTTCGCTTTTCATCTTTAGCAATCTACACATTTCCATTCCAAATTCCAATTGAATATTTTGGTTATGTTTATCAGCTTTTCCGATTCCTTTTTGCCTTTTTCAAATAACTCCAGATCACTTATCCTGCATACATTAAGTGGTTTATTTTTTATTTCTGTGTCTGTAGATTGGTATTACCTGGATATATCGTTGAGTGGCACCATGGATATGATAAACAGTAATGGTAATAAAAAGTCTCCTTAAAAAATGCCTCTCCGTCCTCTTATCTCAGCCACGTGCTGTCCTCCAGCTGTGAATTTCAATCCCTATGTTTCTATTGATGTCATAATGATATTAATAATCTTGTCATATATCTATATATCTATATAAGTGAAATTGTCTGTGTGTGCGTGTCTGTGTGTGTGTGTATATTTCCCTACCAAACTACTCTGTAAATTTTTAGTCTACAGATTCGATATTCGACATAAGGGGTATTGAGATTTCGGAAACTCTTTTTCATCGGTTTTCGGCCAGAAATGTGGCTGTCAAGGGGTTAAAATTCAACGATTTGACCTTTGAGAGCTCTACCAAACTTTTCCGCCAATTTTGAGTCTAAACACTTGAAATTTTAGATGTAGGTTACTTAGACATGAATAAAAAATTTTAATTTGATTTGAGCCCAAAACAATAAATGTTAAGAGGTCAAAATTTGGGTCAAAAGAGCTATGTGGTCTCTACAAAATTACTCAGCCAATTTTAGGTCTAAATATTTGAAATTTTACATAAAGTGTATTCAGACATAGTGTAAATTTGTAATCGGTTTTTGGCCGAAAATTTGGTTGCCAATGGGTCAAAGTTCAAAAGAGTTGACATTTGCGATCTGTAGCAAACCATTAAGCCAATTTTGGGTCTAAATATTTGACATTTTACATAAAGGGTATTTAGACATACAGCAAGCTTTTTAATAAGTTTTTGGACGAAGATTTGACGGCCAAGAGGTCAAAGTTGAAAGAGTTGACTTTTGCAGACTCTACCAAACTCCTCCGCTAATTTTGGGTCAAAACACTTGAAATTTTAGATGTAGGTTACCTGGACATAAGTCAAACTTTTTAATATATATATATTAAATAGTTACGCACATAATGTTATTAACAGTACATAAGGCCCAAGCAAAGCCGGGCTGAATAGCTAGTTTTATATATTCTTAAGCATTTCATTGTCCATGCTTGAGAAATTCTGTCATAGGCTTCGTGTTATTTACTCATAGTCCTTTCCACCTCGGTCAGTAACCTATGGAAATTAATTTGCATCACCACAATAGCCGCTTACTATTGATTTCTGGATGCCAATGACCATTCGCATTCCCTGGAATTTGGGTGACAATAAGTCTCCGCAAGGTCTCAGTTTTCTTCGCACTCATCTAGCAGAGGCCTGATTAGTGATCTATTCTCAGTTTTTCCATCCTCCTCGACCCTTCTTGACTATTTGGTGTGGTGTTAGTTGATGTCAGCACTGCTTTTTTTTTTTTTTTTTTGAAGGAGGAGGTGATAATTTACAATTTTTCATTTTCAATATTCTTGATTCCATTCTTCTATCTTTTCGTTTTATTTTTCTTGCAGCTTTTACCATATGTGGATTGACTTCCTCCAAAAATTTTGCAACGCTTCACAAATTGCATGTCATTCTTGCGCAGGGACTATTCTAATCTTTTTTGTATCGTTCCAAAACGAGTGCAGTTATTTTTTTAATATTATTTTTTATGATGTGTATTCTTCTAGCCTATGACGAAATAAAATAAGGATTGGGTCAGAGTTTGATCGTCTGAATGATTAAAACTATGAATACAGCACAAAAATTCTTATTAAAATATTATTGAACAAAATCAACTATTTTTAGCCATTTTTAATAAAATAAAAAAGGATAATGGCTGGCAGAGTTAAACATAATCTCGCGTTTTAATGTGTAAAAATTCCAGCTTCCCAAAAGAGGCCATTCTGGGTTGGAATAAACATTAAAATTTCCTCAATCTAGAGAGATGTTTCCTTCAGGAATAGAGGACAGAAAAAGTGGAGTGCATTATCAGAACATATACTATCCTTTGCTCTTAGCCAAGAATGGTTACGGGGTATTTAGTTCTCTCTCTCTGCAAGAACAGTGACATCAAGGTCGGAAAGTGGAATTAAGAAGTCAGCGCCTTCGAGGAGGAACACTTACAAAACGTGCTTGGGCAAGGCTCCGTCGGCAATCCCCGGTAAGGGTATCTCGGGCGCTTCGCAATAAACTAACCCCTTTCTTAAAGAGAGATAGTAGAGCCTGAGAGAGTGGACCTCCTTGAACTGCGCAGAACCAGCATTATACAGCAATCAAAAGGGAACAGATCATTGCAGGAATATTCTAATCTCTGTTGCTTTTGAGGACCGAGGATAAAAATCCCTAGTCATAGTTATTAGTACCATCCGTAAAGTCTTGTGTTTCATCATCATCGTCATCATCATCATCATAATAATAATAATAATAATAATAATATTTTATTATTATTACTATCATGATAATAATCATCATCATCTATATATTAATACGATAGCATGTGTGTTATTTTCTGTCGCGCTTACATCCAGGTCGTTTAATTGTTTCGGTTTCGATAATAGCTGAAGGAACTCAGGTTATATATATATATATATATATATATATATATATATGTGTGTGTGTGTGTGTGTGTGTGTGTGTGTGTGTGTGTGTGTGTGTGTGTGTGTGTGTGTGTGTGTGTGTGCGCGTGTGTGTGTGTGTGTTATGTAATGGATGGTATTAAGATGACGTATGTATTATTTTTGCTGTTGACTGTTCGTATTAGGAAGAGTCTTAGTGTGTTCATGTGTGTTGAGTGTTGTGAGATGCTAGATATTATATATATTCATTGTGAGAGTTCATATTGTTGGGAGATGGAGACATCAGTGAGATATAGAGACAGGGTACATATAAAGAGAGCGACACAGTTCTTATATATAACGAGACAGAAAGGGTATAGATTTCTACAGGAGCAACAAGCCTGTAATTAAATGAAAGGAGATTTATGAATATCTTGATAGATAGACCGAGAGTGCGTTTGACATTTACGTTTTGACAGTTGCACATTTTTATAAACACAAAGTTCACATTAATACAATTTCACTTTACCTTTGTTTTGATAGAATGACACAACACAAGACGGCAGTTATAAAAACACATGATGATACGTTTATTTCTTCTTCGGCCGGTTGGACATGATTTTGTATTTCAGGATTCAAAGTTGTTACATGGTTATCTCTAAACCTCTCGCTTCCTACAGGGTGCCTTGACTCTAACGGAGAATCGGTCTGATCTCCTCTGCTTCTCTGATCTGACTGATCTGATTCTCTTCTCTAACTAAATTCATAACTCATGGCGTCACTACATGACCAAGCACGTGCATATGAAAACACATGGCACGACATGCCTCCGTATTTAAGCATGCATTGTTATTCACATGTTTCTTATAAAGCCGACCCTCTAACCTAATTTTCGTAACCAACTTTACAAATAACATTTTCCATTGTCCGTTTTTAAATTCCTTATTTTAATTTTCATTTTTATAACAGAAACAAATTCATCATTACATTCCTTTTTCAATAAACAGATATCTAACTATTTTGTGGGAGCTAAACAATGGCAATTCCATATTTCTTATTTTCAGTAACATTCTGTATTTATTTTAACTTACGATTGGAATTCTCAATTCCAAATCTAGCCTCGCAAGTTCGAATCCTTGATTATCCATATTTACATTTAACTAATTCTCCATTTTTTTAATTACATGGAAAGGGGACAGCCCTTATCATGTAACACACACACACACATACACACACACACACACACATTTATATATATATATATATATATATATATATATATATATATATATATATATATATATAAGCTAATGCACCCAAGTCATATGGATATATTTTTTTATTTTGGAAATCGCAACTTTATAATATATAAAATATAGATAGAATATTAACTCTATAAAAATATATACGAAATCTGCAAGAATTCAAATATCATATTTAAGAGTAATTTACGACTGGGCTTTACCGGGCGTTCGTGCTAACTTAGATTAATACTTTTGCAGTTTTAACAAAAAAAAAAAAAGCTACAATAATATCAGAGCGTATCCTATTACACTGAACATCTACAGACTCCCAACATCAATATATTACATATTAATGAGTCCCCTGTGGAATTTCCACAGGTCACGCCAGTTATTATTATTATTATTATTATTGTTATTATTATTATTATTATTATTATTATTATTATTATTATTATTATTATTATTATTATAACCAGGTGTTCAGAGAGAATGTAAAGTATATGGTATTATGGGCATCCGTAACTTATAACTTTTTTAAAATAGATCCCTACACGATGCATAAAGACAAACACACACACACACACACACACACACTATTTATACACATACATGCAGACATAGAATCCCACGCCCATACACAGAGATACGCGCACATACATATGTATGTACATCAAAGTAGAGGCGTGCTGTACGCACAACGACGACATCAGCAAGAATGGATATTTCTTTTCACTGTCCTCGCCATCTGTGACCATGATGTTGTTGTGAACTTGTGTTTATTGATTACTAGATTTGAGTGGGTTAGCTCAACGTAGTTCGCCTTCAGCAAGGGAGAAGAGAGAATGCTGTTCAGCCAACTGATAACGACGCAGGATAGGGGAGGAGGTGAAAGGATAGGGGAGAGTTTGGTAACAGAAGCTTATTTTTTATTTGTAGTTTTATTTATTTATCAATTTATTTACTTTTTTTTTTTAGAATAATCCTGCTGGAGTTTTCGTGGCTATGTTGATTTGAGTGCAAAAGTGAAAAACAAATAATGAAAAGAAGAAAAAGGATTGAGAAAATTCTATTCTTTCTATGTGTCTGTCAATTTTGTTCTTTTCGTAGTCGCTTCGTAGCTGATAATGTACACACGCGCACGGGCGCGCGCGCACACACACACACACACATACACGCACTCATATATTCCTGAGTTTATATAAAAATATATTTTTTTGATGTGATTTTGTTTTTATTTTCGAATACTGCGATTGTTTGATTAATATTTCATCGTCTCTGACGAGCAGCCAAATAATCTAAAGACAATACTTCGTTACAGGTTGCGAAACATGCGTAGGGCGATAAAATATATATATATATATATATATATATATATATATATATATATATATATATATATGCATACATATATATATACATATATATATATGTATGCATATATATGTATGCATATATATATATATATATATATATAGACATTCACAGAAAAAAAAATGTTGTAATTCGTGAACTGATTCTTTCCTTGCTCATTGATATTCAACCAACCAACCAATCTCGCTGTTTGATTATAAATAAGCAGTTTGAGCACTATAAAAGTGGTGGACAAATGTTTGTTGAAAAATAGACATTTGGCGAGATTATTTGCGGGCGCCGCTTCCGTGGGTCGATCCGTAGAACTGCTGACTGTCAACGTGATGGTTCTAGGTTCAATCCTCGGCTTAGGAGAGGTGCTAGTCTAGCGGCACTGATGTGTTATGATACAACGAAACAGGACTGTATGTCGATGACTACAAATACTGCGAGTGCTGGTGTCATGAGTTCGATCCTAACCTATGTTGATGACGACTGAGAGCGAGAAACATGCATGTCCATAGGTATACCTTTTTTATGCACGTAATAATATTGAATAATAATGATATATATACATACATATATACATACATATATATATATATATATATATATACATATATATATATATATATATATATATATATATATATATGAGAACAAGTAGTTAATAAAACATGTTAAAAAACACTTTGAAAAAGAGATAAAAACATATTTAATTTTAAAAAGGAAACACTAAATAAGTGGATAGTCCTTAATCCGCGGAGTTTCGAAGAAATACTTTCCTTCGCATCAGAGGGTAGGATTTAGAAAAATGCGGGATCGGACTTTGCTTGCAAAAGTATTTAATGAAACTACAAGTAAGTCATAGATCTTACTTGGTAAAATTAGTCAAGCAGAGAGAATAGGGTGAATAAAAAAGTGAGTTCAAGTAAATGGATAGTCTGGTGAAGGGTAAAATATCCAATGACGGTAAAATTAAAAAATTTAGAATCCAAGAAAGTTAGTTTAACTTCCATTCGCACAAGTAAAATCCAAATGAAGATGATCCAAAGTAATCCAAAAGGCAGAAATCCGTGGAATAATTCACAAATAGGTACAAAGAAATGGGAAAGAATTCCAATAATATTATTAAAAGAAATATAAAATGTGCGTAAAAATAAAAATGGAAGAAATTTAAAACTCGACTGTCGAGTCAAGGCTAAATTAAGAAATATATATATATATATATATATATATATATATATATATGAATCATTTTTTAAATTAAACTAGCGAATGTGGGGGGGGGGGCTTTGCTCGGGCGTAAAATACGCTTAAATATTTTTTTAATTTGTCTCGATTTCGTATATATTATTATAGAGTCGTGATTTCTAAAGTAAAAAAGCATTTAGGTACCATCAGCTAGAATCGAAACTGTAGCATTCAAAGTTTGTGACGTCACCACTGAACCAACATAACACGCATATAAACTGATTAAAAATTAAAAATTAAAAATAAACTAAGATGAATGTAAAAAATTCATAACGAATTTTTCAATTTTTACCCATTTTTGATTTCTTAAAAGCATTTTAACCGGCCTAAGACACATATAAGAACGGTCCGCAAAAAAAAAAAACAATCATTTGACGCCCCTAGCGCCGCTCTGTGACTTTTAGCTTCAGGGGAGATAGAGTTTGAAAATCTGGAGACAGACAGACCGACAGATAGAGATATAGCTTTTTATATATTGATAATAGGATAAGCTATTTGTCTTCAAATTATGATTTGACGTGAAAAGTAGTTGTTCCATCGGTGATGATTAACAATAGCATTGATAGCGAGGCTCTTTGGAAGATTCCTCTTTGCATTCTTTAAAATTCTGACATTCCTGATAATTAGCAATCAGCAAAATTGGTAAGGATTGAACCAAAAATGTATATATATATATATATATATATTGCCAATGTACCCTTTTTCGAGGTCAACGGCCAACTAGCACCGTGTGTGTTTGTGTGTGTTGGGGTGGAGAGGGCTCCCGTAATCCGTGGTGAAGGCAACCTTTCTTGGAGAAGCAAATCTCTGATATAAAAAAAACATAAAGCAGGAGACCAATACCCGCATTAAGCTGGTCTGCAGTTTTACTTGTTGCTGGCTATCTTGCTCTTGCTTGTTGCTGGATTTCAACATTTTAAACCGAGAGAGAGAGTCTTAGCTGTTGTAAAAAGCTAACACTCTGTAACATCATCTTTGTATAGATACTCCCTCAGGCATTTGTCTATAAAAATGGTCCTGTGGCGATGGAAAAGTTGTGATCTGTGGAGGCTTGAAATGCTGGAAGCATGTAATAATTGATCTCAATGACCGTCTTCGGTGTAATGCCTGTTTGAGCGTGTGAATTCACCGGTAGGACTAAAAAAGAAAAAAGTCATTTTGGGGCTTATGGACTTTAAGTGTCTGAGGGAGTGGCACCCGTCTGACAAGACGTTGCAATCATATATATATATATATATATATATATATATATATATATATATATATATAACTACTTCATTTACTCACATAAAATTAATATACAAAAGTATAAATTTATGCGTAAACTTATATATTTACTTCAAAAGTGCTCAATAAGTAGGTAGAGCTGGTTAGTAATTTATAAAATGTATATGGTGATTAAGCTACACTGAATATTACGCGTTCCATCCACTCTAGGATTCTTCAGGCTTATGCGCATAAGCCTGAAGAATCCTAGAGTGGATGAAACGCGTAATATTCAGTGTAGCTTAATCGCCATATATATTTTATAAATTACTATATATATATATATATATATATATATATATATATATATACACATATATATATACACATATATATACACATATATATATATACATATATATATATATATATATATATATATATATACTGCTTAAGTGTTATATCGTTACACGTATACCCATATACAAACAACTTTCCTGTATATGGAGAAGATATATGTATGTGTATGGCGTTGTGTGTGTGTGACTGGGAGAGATGGGGGCAGAAAGAGAAGTACACTACACGTGTAAATAGCGGCAAGGAATAATAGAAGATTTTGGTCGGAGATTTAGCGATAAACACGTCAGCGCAGGAAGGCGAATGCGTCCGCGGCGGTCCAGCATTTTCTGCTGTCAGTGTTGTCGGTGTTTTTGTGGCCGTAACAAACACCTGCGATAATCAAAGTGGCTCGTGGTTCGCCTCAGAAAAGTGTCTATAGTGCATCAGGGTAGTTGGCTGTGTGTGGAGTGGTGCGAAATGGTAAATTCCAGAAGATAATCAGCGTCGAGATTTAAAGACATCCAGAAGCGAAACGCTATCGTAGCGAAGGAACTATTTAGGAGGGGGGATTCTTGGCCCTGGAAGCTGAGATAATGTCAATCGGATCAAATTCTGAAGGTCATTGAAGGGTGAATATTCAAGATAAGGGCGAGGATATATACAAGAAGAGAGAACATTGAGTGGGGAAAAATGGCAAGTGGTCGAAAACGGCGTAGCAGGTAGAAGAAAGGGTCATTTTTACCACAGGTGCGAGAGAAAATTAATGTTTTACTTTGGTTTTCCAGCACAAGCAACTCTGGTCCTGGATATGACCTAAAACTATATCCGATGGTGAGGCCTCAGCTTGCGGGCCTTGGGGAGTGTGGAGCCACCCTTTAATTACCATTGCTCTCAGGTCCACTCTGACCCGGAGGGTTAGTACCTGTTAGGGTCCCAACTATGGGTTAAATAGAATCCGACTTTAAAAAAAACAAATATACTCCATTAAAAATCGTTCCTCAAAATAACTAGATTCGGCATTAAATAACCTGAAAAGGGTTGATATGCCGTAAAACAAGAACAACCAACCAACCAACAAGCAACTCTAAGACTTGATTTTAGTTTTTAACTTTAATTAAAGCCAGATATGACACCATAATTGGTGCCAAAGTTTTAATGGCGATATTAGTTTATATTGGGTTTCTAAAACTATTTTCGATTGGATTTTCACTTTTGGATATCTCCAAATATACGGCATAATCATGTTGGCAGGCTGGTTCTCGCTAGATCACCGAAGTTAAGCAACGATGAGCCTGGCCAGTATCAGATGGGTGACCATTTGAGAATGCAGGGTGCTATATAAGGTGGCAGATGGAATCACTTCCGCCATCAGGAACAGTAAGTTGCCGTCTTCCCTCCGCTAGCTAGTGAGAAAGCTTTGGGCAAGGTCGAATGCCCACAGTCCCCACTATTAGGGTACGTGAAGTCACACGGATAGGAGATGAATTAATTGTAGAGCAGGCTGATAGCTTCTTCTTGAATTGGTCAATTCTTCGTTGTGTCAGATACTGATTGAGATATATTGGCTAAGACTACCCGTTCTGTATAAGAACTGCGCTTATAATAAGTAATTGCAACCTACTATAGGTATTATACTGCACAGAACACCATGGTGAAACGGTTCGGATACAGATGGGACTGAACAGTCATGATCATCTATGTTTGCAAGCAGACCTGATACACAAAGAAGAAATCAAAATCTATCAAATGTTTTGAAGAGAGACTTTTGCGTTCGATTCTATTACGATGTTTAAATTAACTTGGCAACTTAATTTTTTATTCCTACCAGGGTGTCCTTTTCTGGGAGCCGGTTTCCCTACCCACCCATATTAAAAATGATATTGTGTTATATTTTATGGAGAAACAAATCTATTGAATAAAAGATAACGAAAAGGAGTTTCATTCTATACTTAAAAGCAACTTTATTTGTCATCTCCGTTAGTAGCATGTACAAGAGAGAAACGGGTTAGTAGAAGAGTTCAGTGTTCGTGTGCGCTTGTATTTATAGTAGTTGTTGAAAAGAGTTTCTGATGTAGGGACATAAATTAGAAATCCAACATTTAGATATAGGTCAGGCCTGTTGAAAGAGAGAGAGAGAGAGAGAGAGAGAGAGAAGTGTTTAATGTGTTTACGTATGTAGGAGCGGTCATCCGATAGTAGAAACGGGACAAAGGGTTAGTGTCTCGTGCTAGAAAAGAGTACGTATGTTAAGCGCACGTGGAAGCAAGTGACAGTTTGAAGGTCGTCATGTTGACTTGTTATACTCACGTTAGCCTGGGGTCACAAGACCAGGCGAGGTCTGCTGCCCGGCAGGGCCAGGAGGAAAGAGGGAAAGTGTTGCTGGTTTCAGGTTTTATATACTCGGTCACGTGACTAAGAGCTAGCTTGTGATTGGGCAAGCCAGGAAGAAAATGGATTTCAAATCTCGAGCCGCGAGAATCAACTCCTGCTACTGTGCTTGTTGCAAGTTCGTCTGCTACAAATAAGTAGAAACTTTGTTATTTTTCTTTGTATGACTATCATTTTTTATCATGAGAAGCAAATGTCAAGAGATAAATAAAATAAAATGAGAAAAGAAATAAAAGCAAAGAATAAGTTATCTTCCATACAATTAATGCTACTTGAATAATTGAAGTTGTATAAAGATTTATACAAATCTAAAATGAATTTATATGGCTTTTCTAAAATTCACTTGAATAAATTTTGTTGCAAACATGTATAGCGTTTCTTTATTGTTGTTGTTTTATGGAAGTCGCTTAAGACAAGACATGAAGTCACTTGATCTAAAGAACTAAAAAGAACTAAAGATAATTAACTAAAAGACAGGATATGATTATTAAACTTAGTTTTGAAAAAAAAAAACAAGAATATACATAAGTAGGGAAACAGTAGGAAAAGAGTCCAGAATCCTGCAGCTATTGGAAAGAAACTACTAAAACGTGAAGATGTATTATAGCGATGTACCTAAATAGAGAATTAATGAAGACCAATGGAAAAACGATTCAGATGAGTTGGAACAAAGGAAGCAGGTAATAGATCAGATAATTCTGAAGAACACATGCTATAATACTTATAGAAGAGATTGAGACTAGCAACATCACGTTTTGAAAAGAAAAGAGAGCAGAAAAAAAAGAAAGGAGGTTACCAATCAAACGCCGTTATGCTTCAGAACATTATCTAAAGCCCTTAATTTGGGGCATTTTTTATTATAGATAACAAACCCAAAAAGTGATTAACAATCAAATTTATAACGAATAAATGTTACCAAAGGCAAGATAATTTACTCTTCTATCTGCCTAGATAAGATGATTTTTGTGTGTTTTCATACTGATAGAAATCCACTCAGATTATTTCCCCTGTTACTTTCAGTATGGTGCTGGTCCTGTGTATTTCTAGAAGGTCCACCATCCCCGGCTTTTTGTTGTGTTTTTGAAAAGATAGTATTTTATTGCTAATCACCTGAGGCGCCCCTATCGGAGAAGACTGACCAGCTAAATTTTAGTGGGAACGCTGGCTTTTCAATTCCACTTTCCGATCCTTGTGTCACATTTTTCAATGTGCGAGAGAAATAAAAACCTTTAATTATAATTGTCATTTTGTACAGCATGAAGTGACAGAATTCAGGTGCATGCCCCCCCCCCCCGACATGATTATAAATAACACATGGCAACTGAAACAATGCATTGACTTTTTCTTTACTTTTTTTCTTTTTATTCTTGTTCCCGCCAATCAATTATTATTTGGAACCATGCTTTTAGAGAACCAGCTAAGGAGATGAGCGAAATATCGGTTTACATGACATTTAAACTTCTGAAAATTGGTACAGTCAGAGAAGCAGTAAACAGGGAGGCAATTCCAAAGTCTAGCAGTCCGAGGAAAGGAGCTATTAGAGTAGAAGTCTCGCCAGCATTTAGGGATATCTACAGTGAAGGGGTTAGATTTTGTTGCTAAATGTGTTTGTCAGAGGTTTGTGCATCGAGGGGGTCCAATAAGTTTGTCAGCATACATTCTATTCAAATACTTGTAAAAAAGACACACTGATGCAATATTGCGGTGATAGGATATGGATTTTCTACTTAAATGTTTTTTCCCCTTTGACTGCTAAACTTTGGAATTCACTCCCCGTTTCCTGCTCCTCTGACAATGCAGGGTGGAACGATAAATTTGTCGCCCTAAAGAAAACAACACTTCAGCTTTATTTTAATACTTTTATTGAAAAAATCAATTCAGGTAACTTGATTATGTAGTAGAGTTCACATCTATTCAATGTAGCCGCCTTCAGCTTCACTCACCGCCTAGATACAGAACTGGAACCATGCCTTTTGCACACCGCCGGCAGAAGCTCCATGAATGCTTGGTGAATAGCTGCAGTCAGGCTGGCTTTGGTATTGTGGGAGGTCATGTTGGTGATGTTCACAACGTTCGATCAAACGAAGTAGTTTGTCCTTGTTATCCGTGACAATCTAGCGATACATTTTAATGGTGCTGGCAATGGTCCTGCTGTTATAACTTGGATCGGTAGAGAGTATGAGTTGTACAGCGGCGCATCTCTGATCTCGTTCGTTGAATATTGTGTCACTTTCAGGCATGATAGAAGGCTCCTATCACTCTTGGAATTTGTATACAACTGGCTCACTAGTATATGGTCTGCAATAAAAAAAAAAAAAAATCGGTTTTCGTCAAACGGAAATGGAATCATGTTGTCTTTTCTAGGGCGAGAATTTTATCGTTTCACCCTGTACTAATAGGAAAAAGAAGGAGAGAAAACAAGGAGGCGGTGGAGTAGTGAAGTTAGGCTCATCATCGGGATACGTCCCGCGATTGAAGGACAACAGCAAGGGACTCATAACTTTACAGATAATGTTATCATTTCCATGTATAATATAAATCTAACCTGTCTGTTTAAATGTATGTACGTGTGTATGTATGTACGTGTGTATGTCTGCCTAAAACTTTTGACAGAGACAATTTACATGAGATTGGTACCGTTTTGAAGCTTGCCATTCGGATGACAAATATCGAAAAATTGGCTAAAACATTAATTCGTTCACCCTCAACTGAGCACTTTTCTACAGGGAGGGTCGCTTTTTTTCGCCAATATTTTCGAAAATCGTCCCCCTCTTTTCGATTGACTAGCCTTCATTTAAACCTACGCTACTTCCGGTTTGGCAATAGGCGCAACAGCAAACACGTAACGTTCTTTTTTCGTTTTTTTCTTCCATCGCGGTACAGGTTCGAGCCTGCTTGCCTGAATACTACCACTTCTTATTTTTTTATTTTTTTTTGCTTAACACAAACCTTCAAACATCCGAGAAACGTTGAGCACCCAGGCTAGTCTCATTTAAAAGAAAGCAAGATAAGATATGAGAAAGATGGAGAAGAGGGAAAAAAGAAAAGTAAAGTATCCTCCACTCTATAATAAGGATCAATGTGTATCTATTTGTGTGTATATATATATATATATATATATATATATGTATATAATATAAAGCTGAACGTCTGTGTGCGTGTGTGCGTGTGTGTGTGTGTGTGTGCGTGTGTGTGTGTGTGGTCACTAATAGGCTCCTATATGGTTGACTATTTTAAAAAAACTGATTACATATAATGATAGAAGATGTATCGAGGATCAGGAATGGGTATATTTGTCTGGTAGAACGGTGGTTCATAAAATTTGTGATGTCTGCGTTCGCGCCTGGCCCCCAAAGAATGGGAATAAAAAATGAAAAAAAAAACGTTTATAAGGGTTTTGATATAGATGTACATAAGAATACTTTGATAAGTATGTTTCAACTTAAATAGGGATGGTATGATAAAATTGTGGGGTCTTCGTTCGCGCCTGTACTCCATGGAAATATGGCACGAACTTTAACAAAGTCTTTTCATATCTATTTGTGTAAGTATGCTTTGATAATTATGTTTCAGTTTGAAGAAATATGGTATAATAAAATTATTGGGTGTTCATTCGCGCCTGATCTCCATAGAATGCAAATATGTAACAAAGTTTAACAAGGTTTTTTTTTAAATGGGTGAGGGTCCACAATACCACCTTTACTTTAATCTTAATTCACGTTAGCTTTTATTTATTTTTTGGAGTTGAATCATATTGTGTCGAATAAATTCATCTCATTAATTCACGTTCTTATGAAAGTGAAGGTCAAAAAAACAAAAGTCGGAAATTTAATTTTGCATAACTCTGTTTTTTCCTTGTCCACTTGCACATGGCACTCTTTCGAAAATAGATAAATAGATAAATTATAAAAAATAAGAACGTTACTTGCTATCGCATCAAAAGAAGGAAAAAATCCTGCTCCCGTGATTGCGTGTCTTTTTAAAAACATTTACGTACCTTTTTATTTTTATTTATATATCTGTTTAAGCTTTTTTTCTTGTCAGTGTACTAGAAGGAATTCAGTTGATTACAACCCTTTCTGCGTGTTCTTTACATTACAATAGTACAACCCTGAATCCGACGGCGCAATACTACACCGTTCAATACTGTAAAACTGAAACGAAGCTGTTCTGCTTGAAAAGGGTACCATTTTCTTCTTATTCATATGTATATCGATTCGTTGCTTTAAAAAACTAAAGTAATTATGTGTTTACTTTTTTAATGTCCCATTTTGCTGTTTCGGATTATTTTACTAAAGTAAGTAAAGCTTCATTATTTTTCAAAACTGCTTTTGTTTCTTTGTTTTTCGATATTTCGTCAATATTATTTAGTAAGAGTGTTTAGCAAAAAAGCCAACAAACGACTACCCGAAAACATAAATATACAAGAAATAAATGTTACCATAGTCAATAAAAGTTCAGTTCATGTTTTTTGTTTTGTTTTGACTTAGTTTTTAATGCTCTTTACTTGAAATAATTTCAGTGAACCGAAATTAAAACGAAATTTGAGGCGACAACTACTTAAATGAATTTTTATATAAACTACACATGCCATAATCGAATATTCCTCAAACACAAAATAACGGAAAACATTAAAATATGTTTATAAATATTCCTTACGTTGAAGGAACTCTCTTAAATTGTTAACACAGAATGCTCAGGTGCGCCTCCTTCAAATTGAAAACGGGGCTCTCCATTTCAAAGTCGCTGCCATTTTGATTTTTTTTTTAAACCGGTTCGTGAATTAAAATTTTTTTTTTTTTACAAACTACTTAAAAATACAAACCAATGAACTTTTCTTCCATAAAATTAACTTTTATTGGCTATGGTAACATTTATTTCTTGTATATTTATATTATTAATATATATATAATATTTTCTCTTTGTAAGGAAACATAATTTTGTTGGTCACTCTTGGTTACGAAGGGAAACAAATTTGATATAAAAAATATATTTTCGCGAAAATTATCTTTACTCTCACCATATTTTGCTTGGGGTAAAATTTTTGAGTATCAAAACTTATCTCTTTACAACCCCCTCCTTTTAATAACATATCATACTTTCATCAATCACAGTCCATTTTCTGTAGGCTGTTTTTGAACCCTGTCAAGGACGGGTAATTCTGCTGGTATATATATATATATATATATATATATATATATATATATATATATATATATATATATATGTATATATATATATATATATATATATATATATATATATATATATATATATATATATATTATAACTCAGATCAGCTTGCTCGCCGCTTGCATGCTTGGGTGTTTAAACCGTCCATCCGGTTTCTGACTTCCGGTTTCCAAAAATTTGTCTGCTTACCTATTTCATAGCTGCCCTGTCTTAAGTCCAATATTAAAAGCCACTGCTGCTATTCAAAGCATACACAAGGTCAACAATATTTTTTTGTTTTAACTTATTTTAACGTGTTTTCCTTAAAAATAATTGTAATCTAACCCTGTTGAGTTAAAAAAAAATGATTTAAACATAAATATACAATATGTAACTATAATCATATTTATAACCATATTAACTGTTTTTTGTAGAGCTCCTGTCGATTTTCAGGCCTTAAAACATATTTCCTCTTCAAGGAGGGGGAAGTTAGAAATTTAGTTTTAGTAGTGCTTTTAGTAAGGCCTCCTTAATTTTAAATAGTGCTTGCTGAAGTGCTCTGGAAGCTTTGGAGTTATTTTTTTTTTTTTACTCATCGCTTAAAAAATGTTTTAGCGAGACAATATAATCTCAAAATTAATTTCTTTTTTTTACATTTTTCATCTTACCCCTTATGGGCTGATGGGTAGACTAGTATATATATATATATATATATATATATATTAAGTAATGTGATTTATAATTTAAAATTTAAAAATCAAATTTTAATTAAATTAAAAATCTGTTTTATAAGAAGGAACAACAACAAAATCAATTATCTGTACGATCGTTTCGGAAAACAATGCTTTTTTTGTGGTATACATCAAGTTATGTAGAATAATTATATATAGTTTTTTGGTAAGTGTGTATATATATATATATATATATATATATATATATATATATATATATATATATATACACACACACACACATAATATTAGTGATGAGATGATTCCAATATTTTTCCCGTTTTCGATACGATTACCGATTCCGTACTAAATTCCCGAATTCCAATACAATTACTGATTCCAATACCGATTCTTTATAAATCTGTAAATGTTTAACTATAAAGTTGTTATTTTTCCCCCGACTACTATAAAAACGCATGACAAATGTAGAGATATTTTCCTAAACGAAAAAAATACACTTGCGGGGGAGGAGGGGAATCATCTATCATTTTTAGTTTAAGTAGTAGTTAAAAATCAACAAATATTTAGTATCTTATTATCATTACCAGCAAAGGAAGATGTTGTTTATAGCATTTTGCTTCAAATAAAAAGACAATTAAAAGAATCATTTTGGTATCAGAAAATATTCACAATTTTTTCTGATTTTGATACCCCCAAATGTTCCAATTTTTCTGATTCTGATTCCAAGTAATAGTCCCAACACTGATATATATATATATATATATATATATATATATATATATATATATATATATATATATATATGAGCAAACAGTTAATAAAATATGTTAAAAAACAATTTGAAATGAGTTAAAAACATATTTAATCTGTAAAGGAAACACTAGATAAATAGATAGTCCTTAATCCGCGGAGTTTCGAAGAAATAGTCTCCTTCTCATCAGAAGGTAGGCATTAGCAAAATGCGGGATCGGATTTTGCATGCAGAAGTATTTGATGAAACAACAAGTAAGTCAAAGATCTTACTTGAAAACAAAATAAGTTAAGCAGAGGGAATATGGTAAAAAAAAGGTGATTACACATGAATGGATAGTCTGGTGGAAGATAAAAAATCCAGTGACGGTAAAATCCAAATGTAAAACTTCAAGAAAGTTAAAAGAATTTCCATTTGTACAAGTAAAATCCAAAGACATCCCGTAATTGGAAGAAGATGCTCCATAATAATCCAAAGGCAGAAATCCATGGAATAATTCACAAACATGTGTACAAGGAAAAAAATAATATCAATAAAAGTAAAATAAGATGTGCTTTTCACTCTACTTCCGAGACATAACTATAAATAAAAAAAGATCTAGGAAGAAAAAGGAGAGAGAGAAAAAAAATGATAAAGTTAAATATAAAATAAAGGGAAACAAAAGTCAAAATGACCCAGACAGGAAATGTAAAAGGCACGAAAATATATATAGGGCAAAATAATATAGGGCAACTGAAATGTACAGGTTATCATTTAAAAAAAATGTCAGCAAGAGTTATTAAACGACACTAAAAGGAAAATAAAAAAGGAAAATAAAAATAAATAAAGAAATATATAATAAATAAATAGAAAATAAAGAATAAATAAATAAAGAAAGAAATAAAATATAATAAAAAATAAAATATAAAATATAATATATAATATAAAATAAAATAAAATAAGAAAAGAATAAATATGAAAACTAAAAATTATTTAAGGGGAGAAGATGGCCGGTATCAGCAATTTCAGGAAAAAAAAAAGTAAGTAAGTTCATATAATAAAATTTAAGTAAAATAAACGCTGCTCCATAGACTCCAGGTCTACTTTCCTCTATATAATATATATATATATATATATATATATATATATATATATATATATATATATATATATATATATATATATATATTATATAGAGGAAATTATAATAAATGTATTAATACTTTTAAAAGAACAGTCCCCATAATACTGTGGATATATAATAAGCTCAATAGGTATATTTATCCTAGAGCTATATCAATATTGAGTAAAAAAATTAATAATTGTGAATTATCAATCAGTTTCAAAAGGAAAAACAAACAAAATTAACTTGAGTATACGATCGTTTCGGAATCGATGTTCATTTTAATTAAAATTGACAATAGTTATTGACAATAATTTACAAAGGTTTTGTCTTAGAACATAATTTCCTCATCAGCAAAGATGGGGGGAGGGAGATTTAAGACACCAAAATAAAACTAGCATTTTTGTCGTAAGGCGGATGTTCCTTAATGAGTTCCGTAAGAATTTTTTTTTCAGTTCAGTCAGTATATCTTTAAGCATGTTGCTATATCTTGGTTCTGACTTCGCTAATGTGTGTGTGTGTGTGTGTGTGTGTGTGTGTGTGTGTGTGTGTGTGTGTGTGTGTGTGTGTGTGTGTGTGTGTGTGTGTGTGTGTGTGTGTGTGTATTTCCATTTTACACAAAAATAACAGAGTAAAATACATACCTTTTTCTAGCCATTGAACGAAACCATTTCAAGCTGTGAATGGTGGTAAGAAAACAAATGGCAAGCCAGATAATCACTTCAGACTTACCCTACCACCTGAAAAATTTGTAAATAAACATTCCAGAGACAGACAGAGTGATTTTTATAAAAGAGATTAACCTTGGGAAGGAAGATGTATCCAAATATATCGTTTTTTTTTTGTTTTTTGGAGTTTTTTTTTACACAGTGATCACCACTTATCAAAGCCCGGAAGCCACTCAGGGATAAGGGTTATTGCAAGTACATTACGTTAGTGTGGAGATTTGATGTAGTGTTTACTTAAGGGGGCGGTTCATTAGGAATTTGTTAACAATATATATATATATATATATATATATATATATATATATATATATATATACACACAATTAAGTGGTTTATTCCTTATTGACTGGGATATTTTGAGGGTTCTAGGAGATTTGCCCTCCCAGGCTTTGCCTTCACTCTTTGAAATGTGGTTAGGTTGTTTTTAACCACCTGAGGCATCCCTACCGGTGTCTGCCGACGGATCTGTTTGGGCAGTTTTTGTAGGTCAGAATGCTCTTCCTCTAGGGCAGGGGATTCCAAACAATGGCTCGTGGGCAAGATCCAGCCCACCATAGTCTGTATTCCCACCTTCTGGGATCTTTTGGAAAACATAAAAATATTCAGGAAAACTTTTTAAAGAAATGTGTGGAAATAATATAGCGGTTTTTCTTTTTATTCAGAAAATGATTAAAAGAATAAGGTTTCGGAGAACAAGAGTCACTTTAAAAACCAAAGCTAAGAAGCAAAATAGTATAAAAACACGTCCAGCTCATTTTAGCAGTAAAAGGTCAACAATATGCCCCTCTCCCTGTTCAAAAACTTTGGAGACTTCTGCTCTAGACCGCTAGCGCTTTAATCCCACTTTCTGAGCCTTGTGAAAGGGAGATAAATAACTTCCATGTTATTTTACTTTGTTAGTAGCAAACAGACTGTAAGAACGTGTAAAAATAAAAAAATGAATAAAAAAAAAAGAAATATTTTCCATGGTAATTAATTCTTGAATAATCAATAAGCATAAATTACAATATTATCATTATTTACACATTTACACATTTAGGTGAAGGCGGGGTAAGTTAAGCCAGTTTTCCATTTTGGCTGTTCAGAACCTAAACGGCTAATTATTTTGCAAAGATGAGTGTATTATTTTCAATTCTTTTATTTGGGAACATTGTGAAACAAGTTGCATTCCTCTGCTAGTACACCTAACCCGACCATGAGCTTTACAAAAATGCATATCAAAATGTTGCTGTGGTTATAAAACAAATTATAATCATGAAGTAGAAATGTTAATTACAGCGAATGAACCAGCACAAAATTTGAAACATGTATCTGAAAGTAAGTTAATGAAGTTGCCAATGTGACAAGTCACAGCTGAACACGAGCTGGCCAGAACAACGAACAGAACTGCCAACACTATTTGGCTGTAGCAGCTTGTAAACAACATCTGCATTGAAACCCGCTTCGTCTTTTGGGTTTGGAACAAACACAGGCTTGTCCGTTCCTACCTTCCCAGCAACTTTTTGAAGGAAAACACCTTCGAACTCAAAGTCCTCCCTGTTAAGAGTGTCAACCCGAGCAATGTAGTTCACAGGTCGTGATTTGCCAGCACATTTGACAACCACAAAGCCACCTTCGATTATTGGGCTATCCAGATCAATATCACCATCACTATCTGATGATACATCATCAAATTCAAAATCTGAATCGTCAGTGTCACTTGAACATCTCGGGGGACATGACTTTTTCCCACCAGCATTGAACAAAGACTGCTTTGTTTTTGTTAATAGGCTCCTCTTTCTATTTTCAGAAAGGGCTATCATCTCCTGTCGTTCAGGGATGTCAGTCAAAATCTTTGAACTGTCCTTTTTGCGACCACCTCTTCTTGCCTTTCTTGGTGCTGCTTTCGGAAATGGCTGAATTACAGATGGTGAAATGTATGGACGATGCATGACATCATGTGAGCTAGATTAAACACAAGACCCAAATGCGGATGGTTGCATAAGATCATCTTCTTGCTGTTTTTGTGGTCGGACATCATCACTGGGCACGGGCAAGACTGCTTCAGGAACCTCACCTGATCGTCCTGCATCTTCCACAGTAAAATTTTCCTCAAGGCTTTCTGCAGCCAAATTTTGCTCACGGTCAGTTGGAAGAGAAGGGGAAAAGTCAATTTCACTAAAGATGTCCCGGTTAAATGGATGAATGCACGAGGCTTGGAATCCAGCAGCAATGTTCAATGGTGTCATAGCAATCATCTGGGCTTGGTACACTAGAGCTGGGATTTCATATATTCTTACTGTTTCCCCTGGATTGGATCGTAGCCATCCATCCATGGCTATGTTGTATGCTGTTTTGAAGGGTCCATACAATGACTGGTCGAGCGGCTGGAGACAATGGGAAGTGTGCGGTGGAATTGTCAGTAAAACAACGCCATGAGATCTTGCTGTGTTCACAAAATTCAAAGAAATGTGTGTTGTGTCGTGGTTATCGAGGATTAAGAGGATTTTCTTTTCTAGTGAGCATCTGGTGTGCTTGATGATGTGATTTAAATATTCCACAAACACCTCTTCATTCATCCAGCCACTTCGTGTTGCCCTCCCTATGCACTGTGTTGGTCCACCTCTGATGAAGTTATCTCTGTAGTGGACTCTGGGAAAGATGAACAGAGGAAGCACGACTGATCCAATTGCACTCACAGTGTACACCACCATTACCAATTCCCCACGTTCAGCGGAGGTGATTAAACCAACTTGTTTCTTTCCTTTTTCTGTGACAACGACTCTAAGGTTTTGAACGGTGGGGCACCCAGTCTCATCAGCGTTGTAAATGTCACTTGGTAAAAACGTGTACTTGTCCATTATCTGACTCAAGTAGTTGAAACATTTATCAACAACTGGGCGGTTGAAGGCTGTGGCACACCCAAAAGATGTTGCTTCTGTCACTCTAATTGCCAGGTTCTGGCGCTTCTTGAAGCCTAACCACCGATCATGTCCTGCTTTTTTCTCACGATCCCAACTTGATGGCACATCGAGACAGTTTTTTAGCAAACTCATATGCCAGTGTGCTAAGTTCTCAATGACAAACCATGAAACATATCTGACAATTGTTTCACGTGGTCAGCCAAATCACTTTCCATTTCAGAACTAAAAACCAATTGCTGTAAGGAAACAGGTGTGTAAGCAGTCCCTGCTGGTTGACTGTCTTGTTTGTCCATGTACCGCTTCAGTGTCATTCGATCAATGTTAAAGTCCTTTGCAGCACTCCTCACACTCTGCCCTCCAGTAACAGCAGCAGCAGCCCGTTCCATAACGTCTGTAGGAGTTTGTCCATGATTTGTCTTTCGCACGTAGTTGCACATGTCTGGTAGACATTTTTTCTGTAAAACACTCAAAAAAGAAAAATGAAGTTAACACAATAAATCCGAAAATTCTCATTTTAATTATCAAATATAATAATGATAATAATTATAATGTTAATAATAATAATAATAATAATAATAATAATAATAATAATAATAATAATAATGATTATTATTTTTATTATAAGAATAACAGCATGCAAATTCCTAGCCAAGCACCGTGTACAAATCCTAAGCATTTACCAGGTAAGCCATAGATCTAATTCTTATACAAGTAGAGCATGTAACTTATACAACATGCATTTTGAATTCACTCTATAACAGGCCTACTGATGTGGTTGCACATTCATCTGTTTCTTGAAAACATGTAAAAAGACATATGGGGCAAGTTGAGCCAGTGGCACAACTTACCCCATTAGCATTGGCTCAACTTACCCCAGTCTGACCTCATTGAATTGTCTGTTCAAATGCATGCATCTCATGTGTGGTGAATGTAAAAAGCTTTTACAGGTATGAAGGCAAGTAATTGAACAAACAACTACCACATATTATATCAAATCAAACTATTACTAGACACAAGAAACATGCACTCACCTCTGAAACGTTTTATGTTACTTTTTTGGCACGAAATCTGATTTTCTTTTACTGCATGAACCTCTGATCTTGATTCAGCAAAACAAAATGGTGGAGGTAAAAGTCACATGATCAGTTGTTCATAGATTGCATACAAACTTGGATTGGCTTAGTCAATTGTGGTTGAAAGGGGGTGCCTCAACTTACCCCTATGCTCAACTTACCCCGCCTTCCACTACATGATAAAACCGGTGAATTTGTGGATAAGAACCCTCAGCTAAACCACCCACCCCCACACCACAAAAAAGGGCCAGGCCTTTTTTAGGAAACACCCAGCAAAACTTGAGAAAAAACATTTAACTTTGAGTGGGAGATTAGTTTTGCATAGATTGTCTGACTGGATAGCGTGTTTAGAAAATATAACCAGAAGAATTTTTTTTTTCTTTTTACTTTTAACTGGAAAAAGGCCATAGTGAATAATTAAAAAATATAAAATTACTTTTCATCATTTTAAAAAATGTATTATTACTGAAAAAAATGTCCCAGTGGCATTAGCTACTCCATCCCCTAATCACTCTTTAAATTCTATTACTAATCCTAAACCTGGATAGAAATAGCCCTTGCCCCCACCAGCACCTTAAAAATATTCACTTAAACTTACCACTAATCGTAAGTTTGCATTATAATGCCTCTCTCCCAAGGAAAAAGCCCCTTTAAGAAACTCGTTTCTTATCGTTGAGCACTTTCAGTTCAAATAAAGTAAGTCAATTTAGCTCTTATGCACAGATCATCATATAATAATTAGATCACTCTGACAGACGTTAAAAAGCATTTAAATAAATAAATGTTTAAATTTAAACAACATTTCTCGTGCTTAATGGTAGCCGAATAGATTGGGTCCTAGCTAATGAAGCCAGAGATGGCTTCTATTGCAGGGTTTGGATCTATCGACTGGAGTTAATCATGACACCCAGCACTGATGATTCCCAAAAGGATGAAACACTAGTATTTGTAGGTATTTAATAATTTTTATAGTAAATAATTTATATATATATATATATATATATATATATATATATATATATGAGAACAAGTAGTTAATAAAACATTAAAAAACACTTTGAAAAAGAGTTAAAAACATTTTTTACTTCTGGTTGAGATTTCTTTATAAATATTAACTCTTCAATATTTATAATATATTTTGTTTTGCCATCTTGGATTATTTTGTTAAACTTTACTGTAGTACTTATTTCGTAAATATATATATATATATATATATATATATATATATATATATATATATATATAATAAATATATATATATATATTAAATATATATATATATTAAATATATTTATACAAACAGTGATGGCTACATATGTGCATACATGTTTCTTTAATCACCCGTTACTGGGGAGATTACGTCTTCAGGCCAAGAATTACCATCAATGTTTGTATAAATAAATTTAATATACCTGCTCTGTTTACTCATTGAGCACTTTTTGATAGACACATGTTGTTTTATTGGATGTACTTCTAGGAAACTAAACTCTACTGCCATAATATATATATATATATATATATATATATATATATATATTTATATATATATATATATATATATATATATATATATATATATATATATATATATATATTACTTGCAGCTACAACAAGCATTGACTGTGTATATCTACTTCTAGCCTTAAGCCTCATAATAGGATTTCAATTTTTAAATTCTATATTTTTCAGTTTTCAAGTATAATAAAATAAATTAATTCCAATAAAACATAGTATTGAACAGCATCTAAGAAAGATGAGGATAATAGTCCGCAATAAATAAATTAATACTCATCTTAATAATGAATTCCAATTTTTTTTTTTTACATTTTCACCCCCAAACAAGGCACATTGCCACTTTGATGTAGGGGGCTACTAGTAGGGACATAGGCTACAGGGGTACTAGATCGGGAGTTGGGCAGCAAGATGTCGGTTCACATTACACTTGAACTTCTGCATGTCGGAACATTCACCGTTAAAGTACTTGTAGAACGGGCAGAGAGATGCTACATTACGTCGATGGGACAGAGGCTGGAGCTTGGACGACAGTTCAGGACCTATCAGGTTGACAACTTTCTTTTGAACCTTGTCTAGGAGTGAGAGACTAGTAGCAGATGCACCGGCCCAAATATGACAAATTAAAATAATATATAAAACATAGTATATTCAGAACAAATGGTAACTCCAAACCATAATTGAATGCATCGTAAATTTTACATGAAAAAAATTCTTTTTTGTTTTTATACAAATTTTGTTTTATAAGTTTCCAATCTAATAGCTCCCACACGGTCGGCCGAGCTCCAATCACTGTCTGATCACCACAATGTTATATCTCTGTGCCAAGTACTTTAATAAAATGTGTTCTGATTATAACATTCGTGCCCCTTCGATATACATATCCTGACTAACCTGACAAGCAGAAAAATCACACGCCTTCACTGTAGCAGCGATCCCTAGATGCCGAAAAGCCTTCTACTGTAATAGTTTCTTTCTTCAGTCTGCTAGACTTTGAAATTTTCTCCCTGCTTTCTGCTTCGTTAAATGTACTCATCTGCTGAAGTTTAAATGTAATGTGAACGGAACGGACATCTTGCAACTCAACTCCCCACAATCCCCTGTTAAACATGCTCTCAAATAGTAGCCTTTTATATTACAAGTGGCAATATGCCTTGTTTGGGATGAAAAGGGGTGAAAAGATGGAATTTAAAAGTCCTCACACAGAGCGATAATAATGTCGAAAACACAGTTACAGTTGAGAATGGATTTGTCGCAATTTATATATAAAGGGAAATAACTTAAAGTTGACAAATGTAAGGGAGATAACTCTTAATGTATTTTTAAAGCTTTTCTTACGAAGCAATGCATTTAAGGTATTTATTTGCTTCCCCACCAAAGCAAATTAGGCATAAGGCATTTAAGTTTAAAAAGAAATGATATATACAAAAAAATTTTCTTTTTTTAATTTTTTTTTTTTTTTTTTTTTTTTGTAATTACCCTAACGATCCGATTAATGATTTGAGAACATCTTTGGACTTGTAAGAAGAAAACATGAAATAATGAGATCTTCAAGAAACATTTTCTCACCAGTGATTTTCTCATCAGCAAATAACTGGCGTTGGTTTTCTCTGGAACTTGGCTGACAATAAGTGTCTTAAAAATTACAGGACTCCCGTAACTTCTAAATCGAGGTCTGGATGTTACTATTTCTCTTCCGCATTATTATCCCCCCAGCAGAAAAAATATCACTGTTTCGCGTTTCACTATAGAGCATTCTATGTGCTGGAAAACGTTTCTACCTTCTACAAGTTTCTTTCTTTGGACCATTTGCCTATGGAATTTCCTACCAGCTCCCTGTTTCCTCCGACTGTGCAACATACAAAAATTTAAATGTAATGTGAACAAACACTTTACTGTACAACTCTCCACTTAGAATTCTCCTATAAATGTGTCTAACCGTAGTAGTCCTTCCTGTCTAAGTCGTCCTTGTTTGGAATATATTCAAAATGTTTTTTGTTCAATTAATATGAGGAAGTCATCCCAGGCTTTACATGTAATCGCCTCAGAAAGTAGAATCTGATGGGTGGAGGGGATAAGTAAATTTGTATATGGTGCCAAGCTTCAATAATACCCCCTATTCTCATGAGATCGATTATTGGATTTTTATCTCAGATTAGTAACATGGTGGTGCTGCTGAGGTGATAATAATACGGAAGAGAAATAGTATCATCCAGACCTCGGTTTAGAAGTTACGGGAGTCCTGTCATTTTTAAGACACTTATTGTCAGACAAATTTCAGACAAAACCAAAGCAATAATATTTTGGCAATGTACAATTATGTTAGGGTTTTTTTGTTGTTTTTTTTTTTTAGTTTTTTTTTTTTTTAGAAAGGCTTAATTTTCCTGGTAAAATTTACTCATGAAAGCATTTGAGCATCTGGAATTTTGTTTTCAAGAGAATGTATGATTCAAAATAGGAAGAAACAATTGTATGAATTAAAAATCTTAAATTAATAACTAACATATACTATTAGGTTGGTGCAAAAATAACGTCGGTTTTTAATCAGATATATGTCAAAAAACGACATTATTTTTGCACCAACCTAATAAATTATTTATATATTAATACAATAGCGTGTGTGTATTTTGTGTGTCACACTTACATCTGTTTTCTTCCGAGTGACTGTCATTTAATTGTTATGACCTTCCATTTCTTGTAATAAATAGTTTTACCAAAAATTCTTCATAAGTTTGGATTTCGGTTTCAATTATAGCTGAAGGCACTTAAGTCATCTATTTTTTTTTATAAATAATGTTACCAAAAATTCTTCATAAGTTTTGGTTTCGGTTTCGATTATAGCTGAAGAAAACTCAAGTTATAAATATATGCATATAGATTTTTCTTCATAAGATTTTGTTTTGATTTCAATTCCACCTGATGCACCCAAGTCATATAGATATATTTTTTTTCTTTTTTGAAATCACAACTTTATTATATATAAGAATAGATAGAAAATTGACTCTTTAATAACATATACGAAATCAGCATCAATAAAAATATATTTAAGCGTATTTTGCGGCCAGGCTATGCCGGGCGTCCCTGTTAGCTTAGATAAATACTTATGCAGTTTTAACAAAAGAGCTACAATAATAGCAGAGCGTCTCCATTTATACTGAACATCCACAAAATGCCAACATCAATATATTACATATGAAAATGTCCGCTGTGGAATTTCCACAGGTCCCACAAGTCTATATACTGTAGTGCCTTTATATATGGACATGTGTCACGGTTTACAGATTATAAATTATTTGATCGGGAGATCCTATTTATTAAAGTGGCATAGAAGGTGATAGCATACTACGAACATTAAATGAATATATAAATACGCTAATTTAATGTCCGTAGTATTTTATCCATTTCTATCCTCCTTTTTAATAAATAGGATCTCCCGATCACCAAAGATGCAATGTAAAAAAACGCAAATGGTGTTGCTTTTAGGTTGTACATAAAACTAAAATATACCTTCTTAGTCTTCTGGCTAGGATCCAACGGTAGTATCTGTTCTGTCTAAAGATAGTATAATGATATTGTGGGGTTTCCATTCGCACCGGGCGTCCATATAATGGAAATATGTCACAGACTCCTATAAGGATATTGGAGATAAACCGTAATAACAAGATATATTCTGACACTAGAATAACCATATTACTAAGATAAAGACTTTTACAGGTTGTTACAAAAGGGCTACGGTAATATTGCGAGGTCTCCATTAACGCTGAACATCCACAGAATGCTTAGTAGCAATATATTGCATATAAAAGATGCCGCTGTGGAATCTCCACACATCCTGCTAGTATATATAACCATAATTAAATAATAATTATTACTTTATACCTACAGACACTAGTGTTTCATACTTATGCAATCATCAGTGTAGGATAATAATTCCTGCCAGTGAGGAGATTCAAACCCGGCCACAAAGCAACCTTTGACTCCATTTGCTAAGCCTTTACTTCCAAGTGACCAAACAATTGCCATTAGAATAAAGGGAATTAATATTTAATAAACGCACAATTTGGGTACAGATATTAGACAATCAAGCGTGTTCAAACTATGTGTGTGTGTGTATATATATATATATATATATATATATATATATATATATATATATATATATATACATATGTGTGTGTGTTGGTGTGTTGGTGTGTATATATATGTATATATATATATACATATATATACATATATATATATATATATATATATATATATATATATATATATATATATGATTAGTTTTTTTTGGAAAAAGAATTCCAGCAGAGTGCTCAATTAAAAGGAAAATCCAAATTTTAAGAGCGTACTTATATTTTGTGTACAGAAAGTTGTTAGTTGAGACAGGTCATTGGTACCGTCGGTTTCAAGCCCGATAATAAGGCCCGTTTAAGGTATCCTTATCAAGCTCTCTTCAGCCAATATTCGTCGACGAATATTGGCTGAAGAGAGCTTGATAAGGATACCTTAAACGGGCCTTATTATCGGGCTTGAAACCGACGGTACCAATGACCTGTCTCAACTAACAACTTTCTGTACACAAAATATATATATATATATATATATATATATATATATATATAGTTCGTCAGGTTATGTTGAAAAGAAATTAAAAAGTGCTCAGCTGAAAGAATGCAAGAGTCAATATAAAAATTATTTATTTAAAAATTATGTGTTACAAAAAAAAAATTATGTGTGTTAGAGTCGTACCATGATTTCATTGACATGGGTCGATCTTTATTGCTTTGAAAAGGTCGTTATAATCCATCTGAAATCCTCAGCAGTTCACTACATGAACACCGTTAAATTCCGTTTTTCGATCCGTCTTTATTTCCTGAGTTGCTGATGATTTGAAATGGGCCGTTTCTAAATGGAAAAAGTCAATCCATATCAATGAAACCATGATAAATCTCCAAAAATAAAGTATAGTTTTTAAATAAGTAAGTGGATGGCGGCGATCAGGCTGGCTTTCGTGTTGTGGAAGGTCATATTTGTAATGTTCTCAATGTATGCCTGCTCCTCAAAAAACACGACTTGATTTTATTGTTTGAAGAAGTCTTTATTTGGATTCCATCGCTAACAGAGCCACCTCGTATTGTTGAATCAATTCAGATTTTTTTTCTATCGAATTGAAAACTGGAACTGAACTGTGGACTGGAAAATGTGAACTGACTAACAAACTCATGTGCATCCTCTATTTATTTTAAGGTGTCTGTATGGGTCAGTACACTCACTGATCTGTGGCGTGACCCCTTGCTACATGCAGGTGTAGGCCTTGTGAAGGGAAGTCAATGGGTTTGAACCATGTCACCGATGACTTTTCTTTGACTCCTTTGCATTCATCTTGACACAAACGTTGTGTTCAACTCAGTACCACGTTAACCGTGTTAGTGACACACATTTCTCTTTGTCTGTCTGTCTGTTCCACTTTTCTTGGAAACTATTTGGTCTATTTGGTTGAAATTTTGTATGGACTTTTGTTATGATAAGGTGTAGCAAACTAAGTATTATGGTATCTGTTCGATTAATAGAGATTAATAGAGGTTAGTCACCACAATACCATATTTACTCTTATTTTTGTTTTGGAAACTATTGGAGTGATCTAGCTGAAATTTTGTATGAACCTTTTTCATGATACAGTGCAGTGAACTAAGTTTTATGATATCCATTCAATGAACAGCTAGAGATTAATAAGGATATTTTTTTTAAATTCAATTTTCACCCCAAACAAGATACAGCGCCACTTTGAAGTAGGGGCCTACTATCGGGGACATAAGTTGTAGGGATATTATGAAGGGAGATGAGCAGCAAGATGTCTGTTCACATTACACTTGAACTTTTGCATGTCAGTACAGTTAGAAAAGCAGAATTCCGGAAGGGAGTTCCAAAGTCTAGCAATTCTGGGGAAAAAACTATTGGAGTAGAAGACTTTCTTACATCTAGGGATCTCTACTGTGTAGGGGTGGGATTTAGCTGCTTGTCGGGTTTGTCAGGGGTATTTACGTCGAGGGGACACAAGTGCTTCTAGTTCGTCAAAACATTCATCTTTAAATACTTGTAGAACAGGCATAGGTATGCAAGATTTCGTTGATAGGGCAGAGGCTGAAGCTTAGATGACAGTTCAGGATCTATCTATGCTCTTTTGAAACCTGTCTAGGATTGAGAGACACCAGCCCAAATGTGACAACATTGGCGAATGGTAGCCTTATAGAGGTACAGGATACTTCCAGGCATAAGTAGCTTTCTAGCACGATAGAGAGAGCCCACCTTCTTCACAGCAGCTTGTAAAAATGAGCACAAATTTAACTCATTCAACCATCAATTTGGCATACAGAACTCATTCTAAATCAACAGGATATAACTTTTTCCCGTTTTTAACTGGCTAAAAGGTCTAGTATGTGTGTAATATTGGAACTTTTTAGTTTTGTGCATGCATTTCTAACGTAACATGCTGCCGCAGCTGAGATTGAACTCACTACACGAGTTTGTAGTATAATTCAAACCTTGTCGGTAACTGAATATTTAATGCTTCGCTAGGGTTATAAAGGGTATTATTTATCATGACGCCATCACTAGACTGGGTGCCTAACACGACTTAAGAGAAGCCCATCTACCCTCAAGAGAAGGATAGACTGCGCCAATTTCTCAACCTGGTATTTTTTACCTCGCTGTACATACAACACCTCGCCTTTTTAAATGGTCACCTATCTGGTACTAGCCAGGTTCGACGTTGCTTAACTTTGGTGATCTAGCGAGAACCGGTGTGTCAACGTGATTGTGCCGTATATTTCTCTCTACTGGTTTCATCTTTGATTAACATCCATACAAAATATAATTAAAAATCTCTCAAATTAAATTATAAATGACATCTCAATTAATTTGATATAACAGCAATCAAGAAATACATTATTAATTTTAATAAGACGCCTTGATAATTTAATAAATAGCAATGGACAGCAATAAATAAGTTTTTTCAGCTGAATTAGGACGAATCTGATGCACTGAATCCAAAAATCACATTGGTTTGCTCAATTATATATATATATATATATATATATATATATATATATATATATATATATATATATATATATATATATATGATGTCTTTAGTTAGTTATAACTAGTTCACTGAAACATACTCCTGTATATGTAGTAATACCTAAATATTTATGTAAAAATAAATAAAAAGTATATATATACAAATATGTACATACATATATATATATACATTTATACAGATATATATATATATACATTTATACAGATATATATATATATATATATATATATATATATATACATTTATACAGATTATATATATACATTTATACAGATTATATATATACATTTATACAGATTATATATATATATATATATATATATATATATATATATATGTTATTTAATTTAGGTAAACAAATTTACCATTTGTCACAAAAATAAATCTACTGTTTCAATCTAAAAATATTACTTCAGAAATCCATTGCAAGTCGTTTAATGAAAGGAAAAACAAAAACTAAACATTTGGAGGGCTTTAAAAAAAAACTGAATAGTTTCTATTGTGGGCGTTTGGAAATATGTGTTGGGGTCACGAGGAAAGAGGAGACTATTGCTAGAATCAATAATGGGTGGCCTTAATTATTTTAATTAGATCAGACGGCTACGCTTGCGGATGATAGAAAATTAGAACTTTAACTAAGAAGAAAAAGGAGAAGGGAACGAAGGGGAATAGTATCTCCGTCTGAGGTGGTTGCTGTAGAAACAAGTCCATATATTCTAGACATTTTTAGCTTAATTTAATTTATAATAACAATGATAATATCTGTTGAGAAATCTTAGGATTCAATTTAAAGTTAAATATAAAGCACTTCAAATTTTATCCTCAGAATCCTAGGATTCTAAATTTAATATAACTTCCATTTTGTACAGGTCTTTTAAACAAAAACTTATCCAAGAAGGTTTGTCTTAGTCACCCCTTTATGCACGTAAGGAAGGTGTCATTAAAAAGAGCCTATAGCACGACCAGTAGTTACTTTTCCTAGGTGTTTCTTTCCAACGAAATCGGCAATTTCCTTCCACTTAACCAACATCTCTCTAATCTCCTTTGCAGATGTCACCTTCTCCGACTCATGTTCCTCCTTGTTGCTGATCTCTTGCAACACCTCCGTCTGCTGCATCATCTGTAGTTCCTTCAACTCATCTGTTGTCAGTTTCTCCTTGTGCTCCTTCACAAGCGCATTAATATTTCCTCATCTACCTCCATCTTCATGGACTTTCTGAAGGAAACAATCCCGTTCAACACCATGTCAGACTCAGGTTGGGGATCAAAGTCTCTTTCAGCACTGCAATCAGGCCACAATTTCTTTCAGGCAGAATTTAATATGCGTTTCGTAACGCCCTGCCATGCAGCATCAATGATTTTCAGAGTTTCCTTCCAAATTTCAAGAATGGTTATTTGAGTGTTTTCCATGACATCAAAGCATCGCTGGAACAAATGCTTAGTGTACAGTTTTGTTTTTAAAGTTGTAGATCACCTACTGATCCATCGGCTGGAGGATTAGGGTGGTATTGAGAAAGAGGAAGAGAACCCGGATGAACATAAAATCTTCCATTTTGTCATCTTCTAGGCCGTGGGGGTACGCAGGAGCATTGTCATAAATTTTGTATAACAGTTAATAATAATGCAAAAAAGTATAGGTTCAAAGGATATTCCATGGAAAATCCAGGCTCGATGAAGAAAAGTTGGAACAATCCAAAGAAAATGTTGATTAGTCAGATGTATAGTTGCACATAAAATAGTCCAATGGAAATTGTAATAATCCAAGTGAATTCTAAATTTGAAGACTGCATCCTAAAAATTGTAGTAGAAGATACTACCAATAGATACTAAATGAAAAACTATTGTTGGCCTCCCAATGAGAGCTTGTGGAAAAAGCATGCCCCTATTCTGGACCCGTATCGAGGCGAGGCGATGATTGAGGCTGAAGGTGGATACATTGAATAAATGTAAGCCTATATAATCAAACTATCTAAGTTGATTTGTTCAATAAAAGTTTTAAAGTAAAGCTGTCGTATTGCTTTCTTTAGAACGACACTTTTATCGTTCCACCCTGTAATTCTTTACTCTTATAAATTTGGGTTTTTGTGAATCGATATTCATATTAAAAACCCCTTTTTTCTATTCATTTAAAAAGAAAATGTTGTTATGTAATTAATTCATCTGCAAAAGATCTGTCTAATTTGCATATTCTTTAAACATTCAGTTTAATTAATTTTCTATTAGTTTTTTGCAGGTCTTTGATTGGATTACCATCTTTAGTTAACTATTATGTGTAATTATATTCATGCAAATATTCTACACAATTTATACTTACGCAATATTTGCGCAAAAAGAAAATAGTAAACACAAACCTCTTTTTATAGTTATGTATGCGTATATATATATATATATTTGTTTAAAATATTTGCTTATTAAATTCTTCTGCCAGTTTTTGGTGTACAGGCATGAAACTTAATATATAGGGTATTCGAACCCATGCAAAACTTTATATTTGGGGAAAATTGGGGCAAAAGTGTGAAAATTAAAGAAATGGAATTTGCCAGGTGTAGATCGAACTATATCACGACGAATATGCATGCGTAACGTAATAGCTATCGGTTCATATTTTAATTTTTAGCCTTGCAGCAGACATGTCTTCATAGCTCAAGCATTAACGTCAAAAGAAAAAAGTCAATCGTAAGCTAAACGTTTTGGTTTCAATTCTTGGTGGTGGCACAGGAGTAATTTTCTTTTAACTTTTTAAATCATTATTATATATTGCGTTCAATATAATATCATAATAAATACGAATTATGCATTAATCAAAATAGCATATTTAAGCGTATTTTACGACCGGACAATGCCGGGAAGACTGCCAGTAAATAAATAAAAATTAAAATTAAATCAAATTAAAATTAAAATTAAAAATTAATGAAATGCTATAAAATTATAAAGTTAATTAAAGAATCTTTCTATATTAATGGAATTATATATGTTGAGGAAACAAAGCAAATGGTGCTTACTTAAGATAAAATATATTTCAAATGGGGGATCGTTTAGCAATTAAAAGCTAAATCTAACAGAAAAATAGCATATTTTAGTGTAACAGATCAAATAAAGTGACGAATGAGGAAAATATATACATTTAATAATCAAAATTTAATCCTTTGCGCAATATTGAATGATGCGGGATTAAATCATTGTGGGGATGTTTACAAACTTTGTTAGGGGTTATTAGGTGGATTAGAACCTAATCTTAATTACGAAATAAGAAGGTTGTATAAATTATAAAGCAAACTAATTAGCTTATTATGAGTGAGGTCGTGAGATATTAAAGGAAGTTAGATAGAGCCCAAAGGGCTTGTGGGTATGCCTAAAGGGCAATCTAAATGCGGGTGGCTATTGTAACTAGTGAATCGATAACAAGGCAAGAGATTGAGGCAAATACTACTTTGGTATGAGGTAAAAATCAGGCCTTTTACAGCTGCAGTAAAAATTGGAATACACTCTACTAAAGCCTGATTGTCACAGCTGGTGAATTTCAAAAATTCATTCCAGACGTGTTTTAAACTTAGAAAAATGCCAGGGAAATGTATGGAATGCTTCAGACTGCTTTTGAACCATCCTTCATGAATCAAGCATCAGTTTTTGAGTGGCATAAGAGATTCAAGGAAAGCAGAGTGCTTGTGAGGGATGATGAGATGTGTAGGAAGAGTAAGAACCTCACACAACCAGAGTTGATTGGCCAAATAAAGAATTTCATGAATAAGAACCGCCGTGTGTATGTTGAGATAATAAGTGCACAGTTTGATGTCAGTGTGGGAACTGTACACACAATTATTTATGAGGAACTAAAGATGTGGAAGATTTGCGCGAAGTTTATCCCAAGTTTGCTCAGAGAAGATCAAAACTATTTGACCAAGATGGGCATCAAGACAGTTTCTTACCCTCTCTATAGTCCAGACCTTTCTTACTGTGACTTATCTCCTGTGGTTATCTCCTAAGCTTCAAGAAAACCTTAGAGGTTATCGTTATGAGGTAATTGAGGAGATGAAAGAGGCCGTGATAAGAGTCAATGACACACACACACAAAAAGGACTGTTGTGCAGCTGTCCAAAACTTGTTGTAACGGTACAAGTGCGTTGCAGCTGGAGAAGATTACTTCGAAAAGGACAAGAGTTTCATGTGTGTAGAATCAATAAAAATGCCCATATGAAAAAAGTCTGAAACTTATTGAAGACACCTTGTATAATGGCTTGAATTAAAGTTTAAAATGCAAAAGTCAAATATCATGGTTCAGTTGTGCTCTAAACAGAAACATTCATTTCAGACGCATAAAAAAAAGCTATGTTGATTTTATATGCTGAGCCATTCTGCTTGTGTGGTTAGAAAATTTCTGAAATGCACTTATGATGTTAGGCTGTGTAAGGTGCTAACTTTGGTCAAAATTGCTTGTTCCTTCTTTCACCTGATTTTTTGGATTATCGATACTTATCAAAGACATTCCGATAAAATTTTTTTTTAAAAACTGCCAAATACATGAAGTACATTTGTGAAAGAATTCATAAGAATCGGCGAGTCGTTTCAGATTCCACAGAGTATGAACTAACACACACACACACACACACACACACACACACACACACACACACACACACACACAGAGTTTCTTTTATGAAATAGATAGATAGATAGATAGATAGATAAATAGAGTCCAAACTAATTTGTGGCTCCCAAGTTTTCAGACAAGGAAGAAACTACTCGATCGAATTGGTTTTGCATATTCCATGCATTGGTTGACTTGTGTGGTGATGTTGTGATCGCATCTACAACTGTGACAATGGAGATGCAAACAAGTGAGGTAATCTGGGTGCAGATGCTGACAATATGGAGAGATTAGCTACTTGCCTTCGCTTAGTAATAGGACAAACATGGCGCTGGGCTTAAGATTGAATAGAATTATACTAATTAGGCTTATTCAACCCGAGATGTAGGAAAAAGCATTATGTTGCTGCGATGACATCGACTTTGGTGACGCAACTACCACCATTATAGAAATAGATAGAGATGAGAAAGCAGAATAAGTATGACTTAAAATCTTATATATCTATATATCTTACTATCCCTGTCTCTCTCTCTCTCTCTCTCTCTCTATATATATATATATATATATATATATATATATATATATATACACTCCCCCATATACATTATATATATATATATATAGTAGAAATGGTAATTAATGAAAACTGAAGAAAGTGCTCAATACTGTTGTAGAGCAAATATGCGTTTTATTTTTTATTACCGTATCTTTCTGTAAAGTTACATTATCCATAATGTAACTTAACAGAAAGATACGGTAATAAAAATTAAAACGCATATATATATATATATATATATATATATATATATATATATACACTCCCCCATATGCATTATATATATATATATATATACACTCCCTCATATACATTATATATATATATACACACTCCCCCATATATATTATATATATATACACACACTCCCCCATATATATATATATATATATATATATATATATACACACTCCCTCATATACATTATACATATATATATATATATATATATATATATATATATATATATATATATATATATATATATATATATATATACATACACACACTCCCCCATATACATTATATATATATTGCTAAGGATGACTTCTGCACTGATGATTCCCAAAAGGATGAAACACTAATGTCTGTAGGTAAATAATTATATGTATATAATAATTATATATATATATATATAATAATTATATATATATAATAATTATATATATATAATTATTATATATATATAATAATTATATATATAATAATTATATATATATAATTATATTATATATATATATTATATATATATAATATAATTATATATGTATATAATAATTGTATATATATATAATAATTATGTATGTATATATAATAATTATATATATAATAATTTATATATAATGATTATATATATATAATTATATATATATATAATAATTATATATATAATAATTATATATATATAATAATTATATATATATAATAATTATATATATATAATGATTATATATATATATATAATAATTATATATATATATAATAATTATATATATATAATAATTATATATATATATATATATATATATATATATATATATATATATATATATATATCCTAAAACCATCTCTTAGTTGGAGTCTCTAAAATAGCAGTTAAACATCTGGCATCCAACAGGATGCCACCTCTCCAGCAATTTCGTTCTTATCTGGTCTTCTGTCGTCGGGTTCATATCGAATGTTATTGTATATTGTTTTTTTTTTATATTGGAATCCTTTGAGATGAGTAATTTGAAAGAATCTGAAGAAGACCAGAGGAATAGTTGGCCGAAATCTGGTGAAGCAACAACTATAAAGATGAGGATAACAGTCTGCAAATAGATAAATATTCAAATTACTCATCTTAAAGGATTCCAATAAAAAAATAATACACATCATTTGGTATGAATCCAGAGATGGAAGAGCAGATAGGATTTATAAAACTAAAAAATCCAACCTTGATCACTCTTAAAGGCTCGTGGCACAGTGGATAGAGGCGTTGAATCTCTACTTATTCCAGGTAAGCATTGTCTGAAGATAGCGGTTTCAATCCCACCCAAAGCAGGCCAGAGGCTTAGTTGGCCAAAACGTAATAAGGTAACAGCAACTATGGAAGGCAGTAATTAGTGAGGATACAGTTAAGAGATTCAGCATTTCTATCCCGTCGCAGTGAACCACCTGATAAAGGCCAAAGGAATAGTTGGCCGAAACGTCGTGAAACAACAAGAATTATGAAGATGAGGATATCAGTTCGCAAATAAATAAATAAATCATGCAAACTAATGATTCTTTACTTTATATATATCGTCTGTTCCTTCTTTCGGGTGACCCCCTATCCTCGATGGCGGTTGTTCATTTCTGCAGGGGAAACAGGAATGGCTTGTTTATGTTATATGTTATATTAATGAATGGTAGTGACTGAAAAGCAAAGATTGCATAATAAAGACGAAAGATACCAATATATGATAGTGAAAGAATGTAGATTTATTTACATAAATATACATGTGATGAAATGAATATAGACATAGTAAGACTAAGAGTGCCTTGAGAAGAGAGTTAGTATTTTATGATAAGCCGACGGGTTAGTCAGGAGAGTTGCTTGGCTGACCGTGCCAATGGGAGCACGCTATTGTCACATCTTGACTTGTCGAGAGTTCAGTGGAAAAGAAATAGAAATATACAGAACAGGAAGTGACGTGGCTGTGCCGCTCTCTGGTTACCAGAGTTGAAGTGCGATAATCGAGTTACTGTGGTAATTTAAATTCCCAGGCTATGTTCCAAGTAAAATAACTGCAGAAAAATATTATAAAGAAGCAAACTTAAAAGTACAGCATGAGACATGTCAAATGAAAAACAAGTGTTGGGCCAAAATGCCCGCAGAAATCTAAGCAACTTATCACTGGTGAAATTCAACAGTTATGTATAACAAAATCAGACAAGTTTTTAGTTCACAGCCTCTAACAATGGTATCTGTGAAATCCAAAGATGGCTCTATCCTTGTCAACAAAGTTGGATCATGGAAGTATGGCGAGAACATTTTAGAGATCTTTTTGATAATTCATCTAAAATAAATGATATACTTTCTGATAGTCTCCCTCAAAGGAGGTCGCCGATGAGATAATGATTTATTCCAGCATTGATTAGACAAAAATCACAATAACACAGATAAATACAGTAAAAGCACTAGGTCTTGATCGGATACATGTTGAATTTGTGTTGTTTGAAGGGTGTAGCATCGCCAACGCAATCCATGCACTCATCCTTGTTGTTTGGCATGGTAAGATTAGATTTATGTAATAATGATCTCACATTATAAAGAAAAAGGTTCGAAATCTGAGTGTGGTAACTATAGGAGCATTAGTTTTCTTGAAGAAGTGAAAAAAATGTTGGCAAAGATGTTGTTAAATCGGTTGATGAAACGGATTTGTCCCTCTATCATCCCAGAGAATCAATGTGGTTTTAGATATTGCCGCGACACAATAGACATGATATTCTCTGCGCAACAGAAAAATGTATGCAGCAACAAGTGTCATTGTATCAGGTTTTTATCAATCGAAATGCATTCTGGAAGATTCTAGGAAAACTAGGCTGTCCTGCTAGTTTTGTGGAGATGCTTAAGCGGTTACACGATAACATGAAAGCTCGAACGAACTTTAATGGGTCTCTGTTTGATCCAATGTCAGTTGATAACGGTGAGACACAAGGTTATATCCTTGGTCATATATGATTCTCTATATATTTTGCTGTGATGTTGTTGCATGCTTTTAACAATTGCGATATTGGGGTAAAGTTTAGGTTTCGTATATCAGGTAAACTTTTTAATATTAAACGTCTCAATGCAAAATCAAAAGCTTTTCAGAACGTTGTTCTTAAACTTTTCTATGCAGATGATGCAGGCTTTGTTTCACATACAGAAGAGGACATGCAAATGACCATGGACAAGTTCTCAGGGGCATGTAAAGCTTTGCACTTACCATCAGCCTCAAGGAAGCATATGTTATGTATTCGACTCCAATTGGAATGCCATATGTTGAAGCAAACATCTTGGTTGATGTTAAAAAGTTTAAGGTTACGGACAACTTGGTATATCTTGGTAGTGTATTTAGTAAGGACTGTACGCTAGATGCTGAGATAGATCACAGAATATCCAAAGCCAGTTCTGCTTTTGGCAAACTGAAGAAACGTGTATATTCAGATCGGGAAATCACGTTAAAAACAAAGCTTAATATTTATGAAGCATGCATTATCACTACTCTGCTATATGAGTCACAGACTTGGACAACATTTTAGATGACTTGAGCTATAGATGCAGAGACCAGAAAAGAATGTCACCCGCTATCCAAAATCAAGATCTAACATTGTTTTCTTTTTATAAAGTTCCCTATTCTAAAGCAAGTTTATCTCTGTCAATAGTTTGAAAATGCCACTCAGAAAAAGAAAACTGTATGTTCTGCACTGTTAACAATAACAGACCTTCTTGATGCATCGAAAGATGTAAAAAGAAACTCTGGAATAGCTTTGTGCAAAAATGTCTGAACTAAAGATTAAGTATTGAATGCCTATATCTGTTGTTTAGGACTCTGTTCGAGTTGTTCGTACCGATTGTCATAATTTGGGGGGGGATTCAAGCTTTAGTAGGGTATATTCCAACTCCTGCTGTAGCTGTTCATTTGAGCCTGAATTCATAAAAATTGGTCAGTAATCTTATAAGATATATAACAATAACATACGGAATTTTCAAGAGTCTGCAACAATTTTAAATGCCTGTACAAATAAGTCTGGAAACTTGTTTAAGGCACGTCGTATAAGTCTAAAACATTGAAAAATTAATAACAATTGGTAGATTTACTTTTTTAAAT
>NC_136496.1:108168186-108280686 GCF_053919585.1 Euprymna scolopes | reverse complement strand
ATCATTGTTCGTGTCATTTTTTTTTAATTTATTTTCGTGTAATTTTTTTAATTATTGTTCGTGTCATTTTTTTTAATTATTGTTCGTGTAATTTTTTTAAAAAATTATTGTTCGTGTCATTTTTTTTAAATTATTGTTCGTGTCATTTTTTAAAACTATTGTTCGTGTCATTTTTTTTTTAATTATTGTTCGTGTCATTTTTTTAAATTATTGTTCGTGTAATTTTTTTAAATTATTGTTCGTGCCATTTTTTTAATTTATTGTTCGTGTCATTTTTTTTTAATTATTGTTCGTGTCATTTTTTAAAAATTACTGTTCGTGTCATTTTTTTTAAATTATTGTTCGTGTCATTTTTTTAAAATCATTGTTCGTGTCATTTTTTTTAAATTATTGTTCGTGTCATTTTTTTAAATTATTGTTCGTGTCATTTTTTTAAAATTATTGTTCGTGTCAATTTTTTTTAATTATTGTTCGTGTAATTTTTTAAAAATTATTGTTCGTGTCATTTTTTTAAAATTATTGTTCGTGTAATTTTTTTTAAATTATTGTTCGTGTCATTTTTTTAAATTATTGTTCGTGTCATTATTTTTAATTTATTGTTCGTGTCATTTTTTTTTAAATTATTGTTCGTGTCATTTTTTTAAATCATTGTTCGTGTCATTTTTTTTAAATTATTGTTCGTGTCATTTTTTTAAATTATTGTTCGTGTAATTTTTTTAATTATTGTTCGTGTAAATTTTTTTTAAATTATTGTTCGTGTCATTTTTTTTAAATTATTGTTCGTGTCATTTTTTTTAAATTATTGTTCGAGTCATTTTTTTTTAATTATTGTTCGTGTCATTTTTTTAAATTATTGTTTGTGTCATTTTTTTTTAATTATTGTTCGTGTCATTTTTTTTTTAATTATTGTTCGTGTCATTTTTTTTTTAAATTATTGTACGTGTCATTTTTTTTAATTATTGTTCGTGCCATTTTCACACATTTTCAACTTTTATTCGGTCCATCCTCCCATGCCATTTGTTACTCTCGGCATTTCGAAAATCTCTTAATATCATTCAATGTGTATCGTACGCGCAATGAGAGCAGTCTTAGCCAAGTTAATTAATTAATTAGTGCACTTGAAAATTTACACATCATTGAAGACGACAAAATAGCACTCGGAGTAACGCCAGGATGGACAACGACTGAAAAGCAGTGATAAGTGCAACAAAGTGAAGAAAACATTCGTAAAGTCTATGTATTTTTTATATCTTCATAGTCCATTTCTGCTGTCTTTTCTTCCTTTTTTTGTCAAATATTATATTTTTAGATGGAGTATTTTTATTGACTGCTTTCTTACTCTTGTCTGGTACCATTTTAGCAACTCCGACCTTTTTCTGATGTTTTTTATCCTTTCTGTAAATTTCGAACAACATTATATTTCATCCATTAATGCCGTACGCGGAATGAGTTCAGTCTTAACCTAGTCTGGTAAGATGAGGGGTTCATGTTATGAAATAATCATGTTGACACACTGATTCTCATCGAATCACAGAAGTTAAGCAATGCTGGGCTTCATCAGTATCAGATGGGTAACAACTTGGAATGTGAAAGGACGCTGACAACCCTAAGGAAAGAAACTGCTAAACTTAACGTTTATATGTTAAGTGATTGAAATATACATACGACTTGGGATCGCTTATGAATTTAATATTACCTAGAAACTTTCCCCTTCCGAAGATTCTGGCTTAATTCGCCTCTGGTCAATGCAGCTTTATTTAGTTTCGTTCTCTTTTTCACGTTAAAAAAGCATTTGATGAAGATCAGGGTCTACAAGGGCTGAAGTGTGATGAAGGCAATAATCAATTTCACGAAAACAATCCTAAAAAAAAAAAAAATGAAATCTTTGTAACTTTCGTTTCGCATTTATTCATGTCAATTTCTTTTTGTAAAGAAACGTGTTCTTGTACATTGGTGAGTGTATCGTCCAACATTCCGAACTTTTTATCGAATCTTTGGGGACGTGTTTAACCCCGATGCCAGTTTCTCCCTTCGATGCTTCCAGAAGATTCCAGAAAAAATTACAATCAAAGGAATCACTCGGACTATTCTCACGACGTCCGCAAACATCTCGTTGTTTTCTAGTCCTTCTTGTTCTACAGAAATCCAAGGTTCCTGCTGGATTCGATTTCCGGCGGGCAAATGTATCAGTTTCCTGACCCACAGCAACTGGAGGAGTTAATGCCGAATTGGAATCGATTTCCGACCGTTTTGGATATAGCTCTGTTTGCTTGGATAGTTTGTTAAACCCATCGTTAGTTTTTTCACACTTATCTTGGAAGGGAAATAAATTATCATTCGAAGTACTTGGGGGTAAAATGGTTGCTATTTTCTGCGACCCTGAATTCGTTTTGTTTTTAACGCCTGTAGAATCTCGTATCCGTTCGTAACTTGGCGATGTGTTTAAAATCTCTCTTAACTCTCTTTGCCACTGAACTCGTACTTTGTCAGAAAAATCAACGATTGAGTTCTTGTTTGTATTTTTATCTTCTGGGGAACATTGCTCGTTTCTAGAGCGGCATTCTTTAATTCTGACTTCAGTGGAGGCAATCGTCTTCCTGATAAGAACACGCATGCGCAAAGCTGACTTCCGGATCTCGTTATCCGCAACGGATTTTAATGGCGACCGCGACTTCTCTATTTGTTTATTGTAGACTGTTTGCAATTTTTTTCTCTTTTGGGCTGCTTTTTTATCTGTATTGTCTTTCCGATGAGACTCGTGTTTTAACGCCTGCTTTTCATGCCTGCTCATATTGTTTTTATTTAATGAGACCTTGTCAACTTCGACATCCTCATCACTTTCATTAAAGTCCGAATCGTATTGACTATAAGGAACAACGACCACCAGTTGTCTTCGCTTTATTTCAGATATATCACTTCCTGCTTCCGTCTTCTTGATATCTAGTCCTTCAACATTGTTACTACTATCGTTCGGCGTTACATCTACCTTTGTGTCTTCGGCGTCCGGTGATATAATCGCCGGTGTTTGTGGACGATTGTTCATTGAATCCGAGTCGTTATTTTCAAATAACGGTGAACAGCATCTGGTGTTGACCGGTTCGTTTTTACACGTTGTAACAGTAATAGGAGGTAATCCTACTAAAGATCGCTTCCACCCAGGTTTCCGCGAGTTCCGCAGCCAACTCCACTGGTAAACAGGTGCTCCATTAACTGGAAATCCATTTCCCGACATTTTCAAATCAAGCCGACTTCTCAACGATGCCGTTGCGTCTCCCGTGTCCAATAAAGGAAACCTCAACTCTGGATATCTGCTCTCTGGTTGCTTGAGTCATGAATGAAAAGAAAAGAAAAGATACGTTATATGTTAATTAGTTAATGTAATAACAGGGCTGCCCGGAGTTACCCGGGGTTCTAATTTCAGCAAATCATGTAAATTACAGAATAAGTATTAGTAAAGCTAAACATTTGCTTAATCTTGTAATTTGAAATATTTAATATTAGAGTAAAATAATTATGTCCAAGGTAAAATTTGAACACATGACCTCTATATGTAGGCACGGCGTTCTAACCTATCGAGCCACCAGGGATATTAAGCGATTGCTTCGACATTAACTGTATAAATCAAACATGGATGGAATACTGTTGCCATATCTGGGCAGGAGCTGCTAAAAACAGCCTATCCTGCCTTGACAGAGTACAAAATAGATGTTGTGGCTTAGTGGGGGATGCCCTTTTCTCTACCCTGCAACGTCTCTCCCACAGAAGAGACGTTGCGAGCCTATCCTTGTTTTATCGTTATTTCCATGGCAGGTGCTCGTCTGAACTCCAATCCCTGGTCCCCTCTCGCCAATCTTTCACGAAAAACACCCGTCTAGCTGAATCCACTGTGAAAAACTTTTCCCACTCTATATCTATGCCTAAATCAAAACGCGGATTCCATGAACAAAGCTTCCTTCTTAGAACTGCACGCCGGTGGAACTCTGTTCCGTCTGCCTGCTTCCTACTGGACTACAACTTGGATGTCTTCAAGTCCAACGTTAACAAATTCCTAATGAACCGCCCCCTTAAGTAAACACTTCATCAAATCTCCACACTAACGTAATGTACTTGCAATAACCCTTATCCCTGAGTGGCTTCCGGGCCTTGATAAGTGGTGATCACCGTGTAAAAAAAAAAACTACTGATATTTTAGCTTGAATTTTGTCTTTCCCCTTTAATTCTCTCCCTCTCTCTTTCTCTCCCTCTCTCTCTCTCTCTCTCTCCCACTGTATGTGTGTCTCTCTTTACAATAGATATAGGTTAAACAATAAGAAAAAGGAAAATAATGGCTGATTGAAGCACTTAAAATATGACTTACTACCGGTGTATTTCGAAAAGTTCTGCTATTCAATTTGTTGCCAGTGTTATGGATAAAAGTGAGAGGGCTTCTGTGTGTGGGGGTAACATTTCTCTGCATATTCCTTTTCCGTACTTTTCCGTACTTATCGAAAATAAAATATTGATCAAACTTATGTAAAATATTTTATTTGTTTTGCTGTTCTGGTTTGTTGCATTTTGTTTAGGTTTTTTTTTTTTTTACTGTGGGTGAAGAGCGATTGGTACTTGCAAATATTTTAAATGGATAATCCAGAAATGGAGTACTTGTTTAACGAATATTTGGAAACTGCTATGAACATAAAAATTCGTTTTACTCTTCGTTTCGAACAGAGTCCCTGTTAGCAATTCTCAAATAATATTTTTATATCCGTAAAAAGCCAGTTGGAGAACAACACCATGGTATACTCTTTGCATTTGATGGGGAAATGATGTGATCAAGGGGAGAGGTATGAACCCGGGAAAGATGAGGGTACAAGATTTAAGGTATATTAAATTGTGCTTGTTTCTGATTTTTTTTTTTTAGATTAGAAGTGATAATTTGAATAACTTGGATATTGTTCATTTGAATTAGAAGTGATAATTTGAATAACTTGGATATTGTTCTTCCTCATTACGTTTCGGCTGATGTAAGATGTGACCTTCTTCAGGCGTATCTTGTCGAACAGGAACATATTTATGTCGAAGACCACAATCTGTACGGTAAATCAGCTCATTTTAGGTGTTTATTATATTTTTACCTGGAAAAGGGGCAGTTATTACACGCACTGCTTCTGATAATCCTAGTTGGCATGATTTGGAGTCTGGGTTATAGGATTTAGACTTTTTAATGAAATCCCTATTTAATGGAGAAATTCTTGTTTTCCAATTTAAGTTTGGTAATTAGTCTTTAAAGAGGTACCTTGATCGACATCTGTATTAGATTTTTTTTTAATGAAGAAGTGTGGTTGGATTTTCTCAATTTTACTAAAGTGAAAGTAGAACCGATGTAGGTGTAAATTTAGGGAGCTGATCTATTGTTATCGGTAGTATTGTTGAGGAGCCAGGGTAGGTACGGGAAGAGCTACAAATAGAGGGGATGGGGATAATTGGTTCATCTGGGAGGAGACTGTTAATATTCGTTTTTTGCTGGTCTTCCTGGTGAGTTGTGCTATTATTCAGATTATAGGTGGTATTGCTAAGTAGGTTTGGTTGAACCCCCACAACCGGACTTAATTTGCATATCAGTGCAATCAATGAAGCAGGTGACAGGAAGGGAATTCCAACGGTTAGCCGTTCAAGGGAAGAAAATATTTGAGTAGAAAGCTTTATGGCTTTTAGAGACATCAACAGTGAAGGGGTGAGATTTTGTTGCTAAACGGATTTGTCAGGGATATGTACGTCAAGGGGGCACAAGCGCAACGAGTTCATCAGGGCATATTCCATTAAAATATTTGTATTATGCATATCGGTTCGATGAACGTAAATAAATTTTAAAAGGCACGAGTTTTAACCTCAAGTCGCACACATAAAGAATCACGTAAGATGAGGTCGGGGCGTAACAGGTGAACATGAACGTACCAGATTTGCATGGGAATTTGGATCCTGCACGTGACTCAGTCGAAATAAACGGCGACGGGTCTGAACTCGCTTCCTCTCTTTCTGCTGCACATTTATCGAGTTCAATGCATCCGGCATTCTCTACCGACTCGTATCTATATGATATTAGAAAATAAATATCAACATGAATTCAAGTGACACAGAAACAATTGTACAAAAAATATTAAAACATAAAATTAAACAAGGACACTGATTTATCGCCAACATTACGTGGCGTAAACAAACCGGCTTAGATTAAATTACATTATTCATGCATTGTGGAAGGCTATGTCATGAACATTTTTATATATTCCAAAATTTAATTAATAACTTATAATAACAGAACTTTAGTCAATTCATCTGTAACATAAACTACGCCATATTCTATTAAAAAAAAATAGCAGGCCGCTCGATGTTGCCTAGTCGTCAGATACGCTTAAATACGATACTTTAATCTATGGTGATTACGTATTTATTATTATAAAGCCAATTATCTATTTTTTTAATTACATTTTCACCCCAAACAAGGCACATTGCCACTTTGATGTTGGGGGCTACTATCAATGACATAATCTACAGGGGTACTATGTGGGGAGTTCGGCAGCAAGATGTCGATTCACGTTACTTGAACTTCTGCATGTTAGTACAATTGGGAAAACAGGAACTCGGAAGGGAATACCAAAGTCTAGCGGTTCTGGGGAAGAAACTATTGGAGTAGAAGGCTCACTTACATCTAGGGATCTCTACTGTGAAGGGATGGGATTTAGCTGCTTGTCGGGTATGTCGGGGGTATTTACGCCGAGGAGGTATGAGTGCTCGCAGTTCGTCGGAGCATTCACCGTTATGTATATGACATGGGTGTCATCAGCTATAATCGAACCAAAATATACAACTCTCCAGCTTCATTCTTTAGCCTCCGATCCACGTTCATACGCATATATATATATGTGTGTGTGTGTGTGTGTGTGTGTGTGTGTGTGTGTGTGTGTGTGTGTGTGTGTGTATACATAAATTCATCTGCCATCGTTTTTTTTATTGCCCGATAGACGAAGATAAGATTTTAGCAAGCACAGCTGGACGGTCCACAGATATATATATATATATATATATATATATATATATATATATATATATATATATATATATATATATATAAGTCTGTGGACCGATGACTACAAATATATTTTTAAGCCCCCCCCTCTTTGGGTAGAGTACTGTCGTAAATAATCTCACCCGCTACTTAATTGGCTGAAAAATGCGAAGCTCGTTGTTTGTTTACAAACAGGCGGTTTGAGCACTGTAAAAGTGGTGGCGGATGTCTATTTAAATAGACATTCCGACGAGTTATTTGCGGGCGTCACTACTGTGGTCGAGTGGGAGAAGTGCCGACTGTCAACACGACGGTTCTAGGTTCAATCCTTGGCTTGGGAGAGATGCTAGTCTAGCGGCACTGATAAGTTGTGATACAACGAAACAGATAACTACATATATATATATATATATATATATATATATATATATATATATATATAGTATTCCCAATTTTAGAGGGTTTATATAATTGAAAATTCGGTAATCCTTCATATACCAATAAGTTTTAAGGCAAAATGCGATGACTTAAACTGTAAGCTAAAAAATGATCATATTTCATAATTAAGCATTCGAATATTGTTTTAACAAAATCAAGACATAAAGGAAAAGATTAATAGCAACAAATAGTGTATTTCATCGTTAGTTAAAATTGTTTCAGGAGTATTCGGACAAATTCAAACATTATGTCGTTTGCAAATTTTGACAAGAACAGCCTTTCGTCAGACTTATTGAATGAAAAACACTGTTACAATTAACAGTATAGAGTCCAGTTTCCTTATTTTGGAAAAGCACGGGAAAATATTTTACTTGCATCTCATCCTTCAAAAGTTTTTTTTAAAGATTTTCATTTCATATATATATATATATATATATATATATATATATATATATATATATATATATATATATATATATATATATATATATATATGATTGTTGAGCTGGATTAAATCCGACGATATGAAATAAAATGGAGGTGGAAGGACCTGGATACTCAACGTTTCGCCCGATTTATGCGGGCTTCTTCAAGAGGGATGGTCATTGACGAGAGAGTCGGAGGATTGGGGCTATATATAATGATGGGGGAGAGCAGCGTGTTTTCCTTATGTAAATTAGATGTCATATATACATGTATATACATTTTATGAGAGAAGAACTAATTAGAGTAAACTAGTGTAGTGGATTACGTCTAAAAGATAAACTATCGTAGAGATTAAAAATTGTGTTTGAAAATATAGCGGTGATAGATTAAATAAATAAAATGACACGAGATTACGAAAGAATCTTTTTTTTTTTTTTTTTTTTCTAAAATTAGAAATAATTGAATTGGGATAAAATAGCGCAGTAACTTAAAAGATGGTATCTAAAAATAAGAATAGGAGGTGATAAAATGGAGTCTAAAAATAGATAATGATAAAATACAGTAAATAAGTAAAATAAAAATAAAATTAAGTGAAATTACGAATTTTTTTTTTTTTTTTTTTTTTTTCGCGTTTAACCGGTGTCTAAGTTGTTTTCTTTGATAATTATTTTCGACAGAAAGGGAGCAACGTGGAAAAAACCTTTTCTTTGCTTAATTATATTGCTGGAATGGGAGATTATAGCTGACTCAATTAAACGTCGTGTGGATCTGTTATGTATGTGTTTAAGGAAAGTTGCTTTGTTAAAATCAAAATGGTGGTCGTTTTCCTACTATAGATATATTGATGATATTTTAATTTTTCTCCCTATATCTTCCAAAATAGAGAATATCACTGATAAATTAAACAAGATTGAACCCACTATTAATTATACGTATGAAAGAGAAAATAACAACTCCATACCTTTTCTGGACATCAACATCATAAATAACAATGATCATCTAAGTTTTAAAGTCCATCGGAAAGTCACGAATAAAAATGATTACATACACTTTTACTCTCATCACGATGATAAAGTAAAAAGAGGTATTCTAATAGGATTTTTTCTTAGGGCCCTGAGAATATGTAGTGAAGAATACATCGTGGAAGAATTTGAGTATATCGAACGTACATTCATGAACTTGCAATACCCTCGACATTTTTTGGCAAATACAAAAAGAAAAGCACTAAAAATTTACCATAACCGAAACCAAGACCATTCCTTAAATAGCCAGATACACAACAGACAATTAACATTACCAACTAATAAAAACAACGACACAATATATAAGAACCTAAATAAGACAGGCATTCAAATAACGAAACTAAACTCTTTAACAATTAGGGATCTAACACGTAAAATTATAACTAACACCAACATTAACACCAAAGCCGGAATATATTCCATACCCTGCCTTGATTGTGGAAAAATATACGTAGGAGAAACTCAACGTAATTTAAATAAAAGAATATATGAACACAAAAGAGATGTAAAAAACAACAATACACCCAACGCCATATTTTGTCACATCATGGAAAATGACCACCATTTTGATTTTAACAAAGCAACTTTCCTTAAACACATACATAACAGATCCACACGACGTTTAATTGAGTCAGCTATAATCTCCCATTCCAGCAATATAATTAAGCAAAGAAAAGGTTTTTTCCACGTTGCTCCCTTTCTGTCGAAAATAATTATCAAAGAAAACAACTTAGACACCGGTTAAACGCGAAAAAAAAAAAAAAAAAAAAAAAAATTCGTAATTTCACTTAATTTTATTTTTATTTTACTTATTTACTGTATTTTATCATTATCTATTTTTAGACTCCATTTTATCACCTCCTATTCTTATTTTTAGATACCATCTTTTAAGTTACTGCGCTATTTTATCCCAATTCAATTATTTCTAATTTTAGAAAAAAAAAAAAAAATTATTTCGTAATCTCGTGTCATTTTATTTATTTAATCTATCACCGCTATATTTCCAAACACAATTTTTAATCTCTACGATATTTTATCTTTTAGACGTAATCCACTACACTAGTTTACTCTAATTAGTTCTTTTTTTTTTTTTTTTTTTTTTACAAAGGCATCACCACATTATCAAGGCCCAGAGGCCACTCAAGGATAAGGGTTAAAGAGTGTACAGTAGAAATTGGTCAATATAGTAATCATTAGTAATGAAAATTTGGTAAATTTAATAACTTATATGGAACGGCTCATCAAGAACTTATTTACTTTAGACTTGAACACAACCATATTGTAGTCAGCCGGAAAGCAGGAAAACGGAAGACAATTCCACAGGCGTGCAGTTCTAAGAAAGAAGCTTTGTTCATGGAATCTACGTTTAGGTTTAGCCACAGATAAAGAGTGGGGGAAATTATTGATAGTGTTTACAGCTAGACGAGTGTTTCTTGTGAAAGTTTGGCGAGGGGGGACCAAAGATTGAAGCTCAGTTGAACACTTTCCATGAAAATAACGATACATCAGAGACAAACTCGCAACATCTCTTCTGTGAGATAGAGGTTGCAAGGAGGAGAAAAGGACATCTCCTACGAGGCTACGAAGTCTATTTTGAACTCTATCAAGGCAGGACAAGTCCTTTCTAGCAGCTCCTGCCCAGATGTGGCAACAGTATTCCATCCTTGGACGTACCTGACTCTTATATAGGTAGAGAATAGCATCAGCAGTGAGATATCTACTGGATCGATAGAAAGATCCCACCATTTTTCCAGCGGCCTTGGCAACAGATTTGATATACGTGTTCCATTTAAGATCAGGAGTAATGGTCAAGCCCAGAAGCTTGTCAAAACTTGAGGCCTCCTGAAGACGAGAGCCATTCATTTCAATTGATGACAAATGTGGATTAGAATGTTGATGATGTAAAGAGAGAAGCTTGGTTTTAGATGCATTAAAAGTAACCAGCCACTCCTTTCCCCATTGTACTACGTGCTCAAGATCAGAGGAGAGAGAATTGGAGAGAACTTGGTCGTTTACTGTCTTAGATGTGGTACCATAAATGGTAGTGTCGTCAGCATAAATGTCTACAAATGATGTAAGGATATGATTTGGAAGATCATTAATGTAGATCAGGAAAAGAGTTGGGCCCAGGATGGATCCCTGAGGGACACCGGCATTAATACTGTGAGCTTCTGATTTTTGCCCCTCAACTACTACTCTTATGAACCTATCAGAAAGAAATGATTTAATAATTGAGAAGACTTTTCCAGCTATACCATAGCTAGCGATCTTATGAAGTAAACCTTTATGCCATACCCTATCAAAGGCTTTAGATATGTCAAGAGCAATTGCTCTAGAAAGATTGCCACCGTCGAGAGATTTGCTAATCCTATGCGATATAACTGTAATGACATCTGCTGTAGATCTAGCAGAACGGAAACCATATTGAGTGTCACTAAGAAGGTTATTTTTGTTGAGATGTTTGATTACTTCTGTATTTAACACAGATTCTAGCAACTTACTCATGACGCACAGGAGACTTATTGGCCTGTACTGAGAGGGGGATGAGCGATCACCTGAATTCTTAAATACAGGGCATACTGATGAGGTTTTCCAGGGAGATGGGAAACTATTCTCCTTAAGACAACGTTTAAACAGTTTTGTAAGTATGGGCGCTAATTCAGGTTGAAGTTTTTTGAGTACTATAATTGGAATACCATCAGGGCCAGTTGCTTTACTCGAATCAAGGTTTTTGATTAGCTTCGCAACATCACGTACAGATATACGTATATCACATAGCGTGTTTTCTGATACAGGAGGAAATATTGGGGGTTGGCGGTCTTGGTCGCAAAGGGTAGAATTTGCTGCAAAGTTCTTGACAAAGAGTTTGGCTTTGTCTGATGCTGACGAGATTACCTCAGGTCCATTGATAATAGTTGGGATAGAGCACACGCTTCTGTTCAGGATTCTGTTTGCTATTTGCCAAAACTGGTGGGAACCAAGCCGCTGCTCAGCTACTTTGGACTTAACAGATTGAGCATACAACTCTCTTGCGTTCCTTATTACTTTCTTACATTGTAATTAGTTCTTCTCTCATAAAATGTATATACATGTATATATGACATCTAATTTACATAAGGAAAACACGCTGCTCTCCCCCATCATTATATATAGCCCCAATCCTCCGACTCTCTCGTCAATGACCATCCCTCTTGAAGAAGCCCGCATAAATCGGGCGAAACGTTGAGTATCCAGGTCCTTCCACCTCCATTTTATTTCATATATATATATATATATATATATATATATATATATATATATATATATATATATATATATATATAATGGGTTAAGAAATTCCAACGAGAGAAAAATGTAAATTTAAATTAGGGTAGTCACCAACAATGTGTTTTGGTTTTTCATTGAAAATTATGCTTAGATGATTGTTTTTAAATCATTGAAATAGTTTTTAACGCGTTTCAGACGTTCCGTGAAGCGTCCTCTTCAGAAAGTATTTAAAATGTAAAATATTTAGAATATACTTAAGATGTGTTGAAAATGTAAAAGAACATTTTCGTAGTTCATTAGAAATGTTTCCGAGAGGTTGAAACATGTGTAAATGATTCGACTTTTCATTCGTATGTTCAATTTTTATTACTGGTTCATTGGACTGGGCTGTGGTCACTGCTGTCTTATGTTTCTTTCTCTCTCTCTCTCTCTCTCTCTCTCTCTCTCTCTCTCTCTCTCTCTCTCTCTCTCTTTCTCTCTCTCTCTCTTCTTTTGTTTCTACTTCTCTTTCTTTGTTTTTTCTCATTTTTTTTCCTTTTTTACTCTTACTTGAGTGGAGGTGAGGGCACGTTGGTACTTGGTCAACTGGGTGCGTAGGGTAATCTGTGTGTGTGTGTGTGTATGTGTGTGAGTGCGTGTGTGTAAGAGAGAGAGTGTGTGTGTCTGTGAGTGTGTGTGTTTTCTTGTATTGGTCTGTAGAATGTGTTCTGTTTTACAGTATTATAAAGTTATTTGCTTTCCTACGAAGGTAACTGTGATCCAAGGTCGTTTCTAATGTGTGTGTGTGAAGAGGGGAGGTGGAACCAGCTCCTCTGAAACAAGGGTAGGGGTGTTTTCATTCAATTTTGATATTTATTTTTTGGATTCTTAGATTTTAGTATTGTGATTTTTCGTTTCAGTCTTAGACTGTTCGGGTATTTTTAATATTGTGTTTGTTTAGATAAAGAGGTGTATTTATAAATATATGTAGGGGATTTTTAATGTTTCTATTTATTTGTCTCCCCATGTGGGTATGGCAATATCCAGGATAGGTTCTTAGTGTGGGGAAGATCTCGCCTCAGAGGGGAGGGAGCATCTGGAGAGGTACACGTATGGGAGGAAGGATGATAGTTATCTCAGTCATGAAGGATTTCTCCTCCACTGTCACACTCATAGTTTTTAACGCGTTTCATAAGTCTCATCTTTTGTTATTAGCGTCTCTAGTTCATTTTGTATTGCAAAAAGTTCCAAGTCCCCCATATACATTAGGTAGTTCATTATTTCATTTGTATTAGTAAACTTGTATTTGATTTCGCATTTATTCAGTATAGTTAAGAGACTATGATGGACAGTACTGATGATAAGGAAAATTGATAATCTTTTCTGATATTTTTCTCAGTATTTTTTACCATAATTGTGTGATCCTTTCTTTAAATTGATCCATGCCATGACTATATTCTTTTTTCTACTTTTTACCTCTTTCAGGATCTTTTGGTTTATGTATAATATATAATGTATTTCTCTTTTTCGTTTTAAGCATCCTTTCCGTTCCATGATTATTAAGTGATTAGTCAAGTAATTCTTTTTCTACCCTTTGCAAACGATTCAAATTTTAGTATGCTTTTCACAGTTGTTATTTCTAAAAAAGATTAGGTTTTACATTTTGTCCCTTACTTTAGACGTTACTGTATATATACATATAGAAAAAATGCATTATATATATACATACATGAAATATACATATATATATATAATATATTATATAATATATATAAAAACTATAATATATTATATATATATAAGATACAAATAATATAATACATATATGATAAAATATGCAATATAATATGTAATATAATATATCATTTGATATACAAATATGTGCATAACATATATATATAATATATATACATAATATATGAATATGTATATAACATATATAATATGCAAAATATATATAGTAAATAGTTTATATATAATATATATAATATAAATATAAAATATATATCTATAATATGAAGCTTAACGTCTGTGTGTGTGGTCACGAATAGGCTCCTATATGGTTGACTATTTTAAAATACTGATTACATATAATGATAGAAGATGTATCGAGACACAGGAATGGGTATGTTTGATCTGGCAGAACGGTGGTTCATAAAAATTGTGGGGTATGCGTTTGCGGCTGGCCCCCAAAGTATAGAAATAAAAAATGAAAAAAAAAACGTTTACAAGTGTTTTTGATATAGATGTACATAAGAATACTTTGATAAGTATGTTTCAACTTCAATAGGGATGGTATAATAAAATTGTGGGGTCTGCGTTCGCGCCTGTACTCCATGGAAATATGGCACAAACTTTAACAAAGACTTTTCGTATCTATTTGCATAAGTATACTTTGATAATTATGTTTCAGTTTGAAGAAATATGGTATAATAAAATTATTGGGTGTTCGTTCGCGCCTGACCTCCATAGAATGTAAATATGTCACAAACTTTAACAAGGTTTTTTAAAAGAGGTAAGGGTCCACAATAACACCTTAACTTTAATCTTAATTCACGTTAGCTTTTATTTATTTATTTTTTAGTTGAATCATATTGTGTCGAATTAATTCACCTCATGAATTCACGTTCTTATTAAAGTTAAAGCCAAAAATGAAAAGTCGAAACTTTAGACAATTCTCGACACAAATTTTGCATGACTCTGTTTTTTTTCTTCTCCACTTGCACGTGGCACTCTTTAGAAAATAGGTAAATAGATAAATAATAAAAAATAAGAACGTTATTTGTTGGCGTGTCAAAAGGAGGAAAAATTCCGGCTCACGTGATTGCATGTCCTTTTAACAACATTTACATAACCTTTTTATTTTTATTTATATATCTGTTTTAGCTTTTTTGTCAGTGTACTAGAAGGAATTCAGTTGATTACAACCCTTTTTGCGTGTTCTTTACACTACAATAGTACAACCCTGAATTCGACGGCGCAATTCTACACCGTTCAATACTGTAAAACCGAAACGAAGCTGTTCTGCTTGAAAAGGGCGCCATTTTCTTCTTATTCATATTTATATCGATTCTTTGCTTTAAAAAACTAAAGTAATTACGTTGTTACTTTTTTAATATCCCATTTTGCTGTTTCGGATTATTTTACTAAAGTAAGTAAAGCTTTATTATTTTTCAAAACTGTTTTCTTTCTTTGTTTTTCGATATTTTGTCGATATTATTTAGTAAGAGTGTTTAGCAGAAAAGCCAACAAACGACTACCCGAAAAAATAAATATACAAGAAATAAATGTTACCATAGTCAATAAAAGTTCAGTTCATGTTTTTTTTGTTTTGAAATAGTTTTTAATGCACTTTACTTGAAATAATTTCAGCGAACCAAAATTAAAACGAAATTTGAGACGATAACTATTTAAATGAATTTTTATATAAACTACACATGCCATAATCGAATATTTCTCAAGCACAAAATAACGGAAAACATTAAAATATGTTTATAAATATTCCTTACGTTGAAGGAACTCTCTTAAATTGTTAACACAGAATGCTCAGGTGCCCCTCCTTCAAATTGAAAACGAGGCCCTCGATTTCAAAGTCGCTGCCATTTTGATTTTTTTAAACCGGTTCGTGAATTAAAAAAAATTGTTTTTTACAAACTACTTAAAAATACAAACACATGAACTTTTCTACCATAAAATTAACTTTTATTGATAATGCATATATATAATACATATTTATTGACTGTGGCATTATTTATTTATTTATTGTATATTTATATTATTCTATACATAACATTTTCTTTTTGTAAGGAAACATTTTGTTGGTCGCTCTTGGCTACGAATGGAAACAAAGTTGATATAAAAAAATATATTTTCGCGAAAATTATCTTTACTTTCATCATATTTTGCTTCGGGAAAAAATTTTTGATTATCAAAATCTATCTCTTTACAACCCCCTCCTTTTCATAACCTACCATACTTTCATCAATCACAGTCTATTTTCTGAAGGCTGTTATTGAACCCAGTCAACGACGGGTACTTCTGCTAGTATAATATATAATATATATACTACATATTATAATATAATAATGTATATAATATATAATGCATATATTATATATATAACGTAATACATATATAATATATAATATATATATATGTATATATATATATATATATATATATATATATATAATATATATAGAACTAGCAAAAGTACCCGTCGTTGACTGGGTTAAAAAAAAAACTACAGAAAATGGACACTGATTTATGTAGTATGATTGGTTATGAAAAGAAAGGGTTGTAAAGAGATAGCTTCGAATTTGGGGTATAAAAACCAAAGCTTAATATGATGAAAGTAAAAATAAACTAGATAAACCCCATAATTTATTATACCATACCTGTTCACACTAAAACACTTATCACAATATTCTGTGGATCTATATTAAAAATACTTTGTTAAACTTTGTGGCATATTTCCATCCTATGGACGTCAGGCGCGAACGAACACCCCATAATTTTATCATACCATATTTCTTCAAACTGAAACATAATTATCAAAGTATACTTACGCAGATATATATGAAAAGTCTTTCTTAAAATTGGTGCCTATTTCCATTCCATGGAAGATAGGCGCGAGCGCAGACCCCACAATTTTATTATACCATCCCTATTTAAGTTAAAACATACTTATCAAAGTATTTTTATGTACATTTATATCAAAAACACTTGTAAAAGTTTTTTTTAATGTTTTATTTTTTATTTCCATACTTTCATATATATATAATACATATAATACATCTATATATATATGATATATAATACATATATATATATATATATATATATATATATATATATATATATATATATGATATATATAATACATCTATATATATATGATATAATACATCTATATATAATATATATGTTTGGAGAAAAATAGAAAAACCGAATGAAATTATTAAAATAATCAACGTTTCGTCCTTAATTCAGAGGACATTTTCAGGATATTGAAGTAAAAATGCAAGAAAAGAAAAAGTCATAGATCATACGAAAAAGAGAAACAGTTTTTGAATCCTACCCATAATATATATAATGTGTATATATAATGTATATAATACATATATATAATATATATAATACATATAATATATATAATACATATATATAATACATAAAATACACATATATAATATATATAATACATATATATAATATATATAATACATATATAATATATATATATAATATATATAATACATATATATAATATAATACATATATATAATATAATACATATATATATTACATATATATATAATATATATGATACATATGTGTATATATGTAATACATATATATATAATATATATAATACGTATATATATAATATATGTAATACATATTTAGTAAGTGTCTGTATTTTTGAGATGAGCTGTTTTCATTGATTGAGATTGTCGGACTTACTTCCTCATCTTTGTTGTTATCGTCACAACGTTTCGGCCGTTTTGCCCTCCGGCCTTCATCAGGTGTTTTGTATCGAACTGGGGAACCGTTTGTTAGGAGTCTCGAACCCAAACCTTTATTATTATTACGGAGGGTACCGTGTTCAGACTCCAGCTAGGCTCTGGGACATAGTTGCTGATTCTCTGTTTTGAATGTTTCTGTTTACTGCCTTCGTTCAGGATTGAACTCAGCACCTTTGGGTAACTATAAACTTTGATACAACGTCTAGGACCACCCGGCCATATGTCACTAGGACAATTCTTAGTTGGTTTTTGAGTAGGCTGTGGGCATCTGTTACACAATCATCGGGAACTCTAGTCAGAAACAGATCTAGAAGCGAAGCGTGTTGTTCTTGCTGGTCTGGGAAACAGGTTGGAAACATAACCATTTGTGATAGGGAATGAGATACGGAGAAGCTATATGTTGGGGTACCAGCTGCGTCTGTGTAAGTAGAAAATCCAAGCCACTTGCTGTGGTGGACATTGAAGTCACCAAATACATGCACTTGTGCGCTAGTGTCAAATGAAAGTGCAGTCTCTATACTGTCAGAGGTTGTGTTTATTATAGTACAGTCCTGGGTCGAGGGAGAGCTGTAGAGAAAATAAAAGTAACTAATGTTATGTTGCATGTTAAGTCTAAAGCACATAAAGGCCTGATCGTCCGATTCTAGTTTTCTTTCTCTAGTCAAGGAGAGGGTGTTACGAATATCTACTCCAAGCCCGTGCGTATGTCTGTCAGAGTCCTTACAGCAGAGTGGGAGATATCCGGGCATGTTAAAGTAGTTAGAGGGGATGGAGGAGTGTAGGTTAGTCTCACTTAGTGCTAAGATATCCGGGGTTTTTGTTAGGAGAAATGCTTCAACATCATTTAAATTAGTTCTAAGCCCACGGATGTTTGTAAATGCAAGCCTCAAGAATGGAGGCAAATTGGTTTTGTTTGAGTTTCGTCCTGGTTTAAGTGTAATTTTTTATTGTACTATCATTTTTTTAAGAGTTTCAGTTTAGGTAAGGGGTGCTGAACAAGTGGTTATGCAGAATACCAGACATGCAACACAAGTAGATCATCAGTTGACCTTCCATCTACTAGGATTGTGGCCTCAGGAAAGCCCATCGGGGATGAGTGCAGGGTCCCTTTCCATGCGCGACATGGCACTACACACATCCCGATATTATTCAACTGTTGATGGAGCAGTCGTTCTAAGTACTACCAAAGAGTTCAGGTCCTGTACTATCAGTCGGGAACAGCAGCCAGGAACTGTCAATCCAGTACCCTCAACTCATTAGACGATGGTCAACCCAATCTACTTGCACTGGTATTACAGCATTCAAGCACTTCCAAGTGCCCAGTTTAAAGGTATGGGATGTGTCAGGAGTGGGGAAAACGGTGTTCATTGCCTTAGTCAGGAAACAAGATCGATCACTGAGATTTTCTGTTTAAGTCCTGTGATTCGACCTCTATGCCTGGCTAATAGGCAAAGAAGGAGTATGTAAGCCGGGTGATAGACAGTGCCTATCTACTCCTTAAGCAGTTTAATTTGTTTGAGTACTAGCTTTAAGAAGGTTGTCATCCAAGAGGCCTCCCTCCCCTTAGGTTTAGTTTCAGAGTTTTCCTTCTCCTAGACGAATGTCCTGGGAAGATCTATGGGTCCATCAGCACTGAGAGGGTTTGCTCCGCGCCTGGGTCCTAATCCAGGTATTTCTGCGACCCCGATGGCATAGTTAATGTTACTGGGTTAGTTTGTAAAGGTTATATATCTACTGTAGAATAATACTCCTCAAAGTGATTAAGAGACATTGCTATTTCATTGTTACTGGAGGAGGGGGTGAGTAAGAGTTCATGCACTGGAAGCAGCTATATTTATGGCTTAGGAATAGGATAACGTTTTACAGAATACTTGATATTAAGAATTAACTAAAAATTTTGTTGTCCAAGCTCTGCATATTTCAGATGGCAGGAGTGTTAAGATGTATCTTCAATGTAGATATAAGTGACGTCATTTTTGATATGAAGTATCATACAGTACAGGTATAATTGGAAGTAAAATTATAAGCTATGGTGTATTCAGTATGTATAATAAAGTAAATAGATATATGGGCAGATTTCCAGTAATTGCGAATATATGGAGGTTGTAGGTATTAAGTATATTTCCTCTTCTAATGAAGATATCTTCAGCTTTCGTTTAAAAATCATGGAGTTGTATTTTGCATTAGAGTATTGGTTCAGTTTTTGTATTTAATATTGCAAAGCTAAGGAAGAGACAGCTATTTCTATGTAATGTAGATAGCCATAAATATAAGTACAGACTGTAGCTAGTAAGTATCTACCTGGATAGGAATAAGCTAATGCATGTCATAGAGGTAGAAATTTATAGATGTTTTAGTGATAATGACTTCCAATCAGTCAGCATGCGAAGGTTAAGGGCTGAAGGCATGTGTAATGTACGAGTGTTAGTGTTAGTAGCAGCTTTGGAAGTAGAGCTGATTGTTAGTTTTCAGAGAGGATTAGGCTGATAGAGTACAGTAAAATTAATTGTTAAAATTTAGAGTGTCAAGTAAAGTTTTGTTGGAGAGAGAGAGAGAGAGAGAGAGAGAGAGAGAGAGAGAGAGAGAGAGAGAGAGAGAGAGAGAGAGAGAGAGACATTTTTTTTTAACATGCAGATCAGACAGATTCTTGGAGGAAAAGTGTACATTGGATATGCGTAGCAAGACAGCAGGGATGTTTGTACCGTAATGAGAGAAACTTAGAACATGGCGCGTCGGATTTCATAGGTAAAGACAGTCAATTAGGTCAGGCTCTAATCATTGTGTATCTATTCAGAAATAGTCTTAGTGACGTAGCTACGGACACTGACTTTCAGTTACAAATATAATTGAAAATAAGACAAATTATATTCAGTGGTTTGGTATAACTAGCAGGAACGCCACATTTTCAATACAAACGAGCTTGTAATTGTAGATATTAAGTATATTACATAAATAAAGTTCTATCTTCTTCTAATTTAGGGAAAAAACATTTTTAAATCCCGGTTTGTGGTAGATTCTGAAATACATTTTGATTTTGCCAGGCTTTCCTATATATATATATATATATATATATATATATATATATATATATATATATATATATATATATATATATATATATATACAATGGTGGTGGTTGTCCATCGGATCCGAAGATGACGTTTGTGTTCTGTATCTCATCTATGCACACGGAGGTGGCTCTGCAGCCCCAGTCTAGAGGCACAAAATTTAGAACATTAGAGGTACTGGAAGTCAGTTGTTGTGATCACCGCTGAAGCTGCTCTGTGGTGTCTTTCTCTGGCAGCAGTGAGTTTCTGGCTATGAGCCTCTTCAAAGTTGGCAACAGCATTGTGAGTTGAGCCTCGCCATTTTGGTCTGTCCATAACATGTTCCTCAAGGTCTCCCAGTTTGATACAACACCATTGTAGATTGGCTTTAACAGTGTCTTTATACCACAGTTTTGGTCGACCTTAGTTTCTTTTGCCTGCCTGCAGCTCTCCGTACATCAGGCATTAAGGCATCCAACATGCGTCCATTCGAATCACGTGTCCAACCCAACGAAATTGGGTCTTGATGATGATGGCCTCTATACTGGTGACTTAGCTTTGTCAAGGACCAGATTGGTGATGCGATCCTGCCATTTGATTCCCAGGATGGAGCGGAGAGCTTGCATGTAGAAGAACTCCAGTTTCTTTATATGCCTGTGGTACAGTGTCCACATCTCACAACCATAGAGCAGGGAGGGAAAGACCACAGCATTGTAGACCTTCAGCTTCGTAGATAGGCAGATGTTGTGTTCATTGAGCATTCGATTGTGAAGTCTTCCCAGTACCTGACTTGCCTTGCTGATACTGGTGTCAATCTCTCTGTCCAAGGAGCCATCACAAGATATGGTGCTTCCCAGATATTTGAAGCGATTAACGTTGGCAAGTGGTGTGTCGCCAATGGTGATGGTGGGAGGAGGAGGGTTGGAGTATGGTGCAGGTTGGTGGAGCACCTCCGTCTTTCCAAGACTGATTGTCAAGCCGAAGAGCTTGGATGCCCCAGAGAAGCGATCCAGCATCTGTTGCAAGTCTTGTTCTGTATGGGCCACTAGTGCATAGTCATCGGCAAAGAGAACCTCTTGGATTGGAGTTTTCAAGCTTTTTGTCTTTGCTGTGAGTCTCCGTAAGTCGAAGAGGGAGCCATCCAAGCGGTAACGAATGTAGACACCCCTCTGCAAACCCTGTATAGCATGGGACAGCATACAGGTGAAAAAGATGTTGAAAAGGATAGGGGCTAATACGCAACCCTGCTTCACACCGTTGCTGTGATATTACCATTTGAGAAGACCTGAGCAGTCATGCCATTGCGGAAGAGCCTGATCATTGACACAAACTTTGGAGGACATCCGATGCACTCAAGGACTGTCCAAAGTGCCTCTCTGTTGACAGTGTCAAAAGCTTTGGTCAGGTCGATGAATACAGAGTAGAGGTTTTTCTGTTCAATGCATTTCTCTTGAAGCTGTCTTAAAGCAAAGATCATGTCCACAGTACTCCTGCCAGGCCTGAAGCTGCACTGCGTCTCAGGAAGTGTCTGTTCAGAAACTGTAATGAGTCTGTTAAGAATGACCCGTACAAAGATCTTTCTAGCAATTGAGAGGAGAGAGATGCCCCTGTAGTTTCCACAGTTCGACTTACTCCCTTTGTTCTTATAGAGGGAGACGATTGGGGCATCGCGGAAATCGTCTGGTATTATATCCTACTGCCAGACAGTTAGAAGGACATCACAGAAGGCCTTGTAGATCTCAGCAGGGATGCCATCCTTTCCCGATGCTCTGCCAGAGGTTGTCTGGTGGATCGCTTTCTTGATCTCCTCGATGGTAGGGGGGGTTTGCGAGTGAATCCTGTATGGGTTGTTGGGGGATCTGATTCAGAGCCTCTGAATCAACTGATGAGGGCCTGTTCAGCAAAGTGCTGAAATGCTCCTGCCAGCGTCTGCTGAGACCCTCCTGGTCCTTGATGAGCGTCTTCCCATCTGACGACAGTAGTGGAGCACTGCCGGGTGCAGAGGGGCCGAAAACAGATTTCAATGAGTTGAAATTTTTTTTGATGTTATTAGTATCAGCATAGTGCTGGACTTCAGCTGCTTTGTTCTGCCACCACTGATCCTGCATTGCTCGGAGATCGGTCTGAACTTTGGGCTGGAGGGTCTTAAACTTCTCATGCTTGGAGATGGATGACGGGTCATTCAACCATTCTATGTGAGCCTTGTTCTTTGTATGTATGGCTTCTCTGATCACTTTGTCATTCTCATCGAACCAGTCTTCATGGGTTTTGGTTTTTGCTCCAAGGACTTCCTTCGCAGTCTCATTTACTGTTTTCTTGAAAGAGGCCCATTTCTATGTGTTCTGCCTTCAGTGGTCACACGATCTTGGAGTTTCTCATCTAGCACTTGCTGGAATCGTGCCTGATAGGATGGGTCGTTAAGCCTGGCAACATTGTAGGAGGGCCAAACAGTTTTGGGTCGGTTTCCGTGGGGTGGCGCAATGTGTAGTGTCAGTACAGCCCTGACCAATCTGTCATCAGTCCAGCACTCAGTGCTTCTCATGACACAGATCACACAAACGTCCTTGATGTCTCGTTGGCAGACGATGATGAAGTCAATCATGTGCCAGTATCTTGACCTTGAGTGCATCCAGGTGGTCTTATACTTGTCTGCCATTCTGAACGCGGTCTTGGTGATGCAAAGACTGTGCTCTGCACACTTGCTGAGAAGGAGCAGACCATTGTCATTGATCTTGCCCAGAACGCCGTCCCAGCTGCTGTAGTCTCTCCCCACCGTTGCATTAAAGTCTCCAAGGATGACTAGTTTGTCGCTTGGTGGGGTTGACCTGATGACTTGGTCAAACTGTTCGTAAAACTTCTCCTTGGCATTATCTGGGCTTGTGAGTGGGGTGTATGGGGTGTTCAGGGAGTGGTTAGTACCTTTGGTAGGGGGCTCGCCATGTCCTCTTTGTTGGACAGCTGGATACTGGCTTTGGTGAGCTTGCTAAACCAGGTGAGAGTATCTAATGGGTCACAAATCCTCGGTGGACTAGGATCGGGCTGTGTCAGCCCTACTGCATGCAAAGCCTGACTCCCGGTGGAAAAAGCGGAAGAGTTCATATGAAGAACCAACGGTTGTGAAGGGGGTGGCAGCAAGTGTCGCTGGAGCACCTAGAGCAGGATGTGACACCTAAAGTCATCCTGGTTATCCACTGCAGTCTGGCAGTCTCTCGTCGTGCCACTGGATCAAGACTTACCAGGCCGAGAGAGTGGGATTGCCCCTGTGCACCGGCCTTCTCACAATAAAACCTTTACGCACAGGTCTGTTTTGCAACTCATCACCGATTACCGATCTGTCTAAGGCACACTCTTCAAGTCCTGCGGCGATGGGCATGTGGCAAAAGCAACAGGTGTGGGTGAACATTGGCATTTTTAGTCACAAACCTACACGTAGGCGGTCCATGGGCAAGTGGTCGCTCTTTTCCCTGAACAGCAACAGGAGAATTCGGCAGCACCTGTGGGCGACTAGGCAGCCTCTTTAGGATAGCACTGCCAACCCTCACATGAGGGAGGAGGGTTAGAAAAGGTACCCAAACAAATGCTTGCCCTTCTAATGTCTGGTTAGCTTACCGCAGTTGATGGACTCATCCACATAGCGGTCGAACAACAAAAATACAGAAAAAAATTATCATCGGGACATGGAATGTTCGAACTTTGTTGGATAGAGCTACTTCCTCAAGACTTTAAAGAAGAACAGCGCTCATCGCACGGGAACTCCAACGTTATCATATAGATATAGTCGCACTTAGCGAGACCCGGATTGCTGATCTCTGAGAGAAGAGGGAGGTGGATACACTTTCCTCTGGAAAGAAAATCCGCAAACAGAAGACTGGATTCATGGTGTTGGGTTTGCCATCAGGACAGCTTTTCAGAAGAGCATGCCTGCACTACCAGTTGGAATCAACGAACGCCTCATGAAACTGCGCATCCCTCTCAACAGGATCAGAGATCTCACAATCATCAGCACTTACGCACTTACACTCACAATATATATAATACATATATATACAATATATATAATACATATATATATACAATATATATAATACATATATATATATACAATATATATAATACATATATATATATACAATATATATAATACATATATATATATATACAATATATATAATACATATATATATATATATATACAATATATATAATACATATATATATACAATATATATAATACATATATATATACAATATATATAATACACATATATATATATATATATATACATATATATATGCATATATATATATATATATATATATACAATGTATATAATACATATATATACGGTGAGTAGTAGAGACGAAATAACTGGGTGGAAGCGAGGTTGAGGTTGGTATACGTTAAGGTTTCGATGGGAAGTGGGTTGATGGATCTGAACAGATATAAAGGAATTTTAGACATAAGATGAGGGTATGGAGGTATGCGTGTGTGGAAGGGGCTAGTTAGATGGGGATGGAAGACAGTTGTGATTATCGATGAAATTTTATAAATTTAAATATAAAATTTCTATTATATATTTATTTAGGGGCATTTTTTCTAATTGCATAAATTTATATGTGTTTAAGTTATAGTGTGGAGATATTTCAAATTAGTTCCATTTGTGAAGGGGTTTTGTAAGTGGAAGGAACGGGGGGGAACCTTAGGATGCAGTGGTAGGCAATAAGGGTAATGCAAAAATGTATTAAATGATCAGTTGTTACTATGTATCGAATGATTTTTACACTAGCAATTTCAGAATTTTCGTTTTAATATCTTTTCTAAAATGAAGATATTAACTTTCCGAGTGGTAATATGCTCCTTATGATGCAAGCTTTATACAATTAAAATTTTGTTTTGAATTCCATTTTATAAGTGTTTATTAAAATGAAAAATAAAATTTTCCAGCATGTATCGAATACTTATCCCCACTGTATATATATTTCTCTCTCTCTCTCTCTCTCTCTCTCTATATATATATATATATATATATATATATATATATATATATATATATATATATATATTAAAGTGAACGTGTCTGTGTCTGTCTGTCTGTGCACATTTTCCTTCGACATAACTCTGTTAATTTTCAGTCTACAGACTCGAAATTTGATATACAGGGTACTGAAATTTGGGAAAATCGATGTGATGCGTAGGGAATGTACACACACAGACACAGAGATACACAGATCCACACACAGGCAGATAGACACTTTCATTTTATAGATATATAGACTAGCATTTCAGCACGGCGTTGCCTGGGTATTTGGATGTGTATGCTGAGCAAAGAAAAAAATCGCTCAATTTGTTTAAATTTGACTCCTATTATGACCCCTTAAAATTCATTGTTTTGGGCTCAAATCAAGTTATTAAGTTAGATCCATGTCAAAGAAACCTATATCTGAAATGTCAAGTGTTTAGACCCCAAATTGTAGGAGGAGTTTGGTAGAGTTCTTACAGGTCAAATCGTTGAATCTTTTTGGCCGAAAACCGATCACATCGATTTTCCCAAATTTCAGTACCCTGTATATCAAATTTCGAGTCTGTAGACTGAAAATTGACAGAGTTATGTCGAAGGAAAATGTACACAGACACACACACACACACACACTTTCACTTATATACATATATATATATATATATATATATATATATATATATATATATATATATATATTTATATATATATATATATATATGTATAGACTAGCATGGGTGATCGGCGTTGCCCGGGTGTTTGGAGGTGTACGCTGAGCAACAAAAAAAAAGGTAATTTTTTTTTAACTTTGACCCTATTATAACCCCTTGAAATTTATTATTTTTGGCTCAAATCAAGGTATTAAGTTAGATCCCTGTCCAAGTAACCTATATCTAAAATTTCAAGTGTGTAGACTCAAAATTGTTGGACGAGTTTGGTAGAGTTCTCAAAGGTAATATCGTTGAACTTTGACCCCTTAATCGCCAAATTTCTGGCCTAAAACGGATCACATCGATTGTTCCAAATTTCAGTACCCTGTATATCAAATTTCGAGTCTGTAAACTAAAAATTGACAGAGTTATTACGTAGGGAAATATACACAGACACACATACGCACACACACACACACACTTTCACTTTCAATTATATATATATATAGACTAGCATGGGTGATCGGCGTTGCCCGGGTGTTTGGAGGTGTATGCTAAGCAAAAAAAAAGGTCAATGTGTGTGTGTGTGTATGTGTGTGTGTGTCAGTGTATCTGTGTGTCTGTGTATAGTATGTAAGGAATATTATGGACTCCTGAGTCAAGTATTTGGTCCTCGTACCTTTTCAATATCTCCCTTTATGTCGAAAGATGTTTTTGTTGTCATTAAGGATCCAGAAAATATCTTGAAAAGATGGCAGGAGCACTTTACTTATCCGTTTCACAATCCTTCAGCAGTAGATGCTGATGCAATTAATAGCCTACAACAATGGGATATCATATTCAGAATTGATCGTTTGCCTAATATGGTTAAGGTGCAGTTGGTTATCGCACAAATTAGTAGTGGCAAGGCACCTGGTTTTAATGGTGTTCTGGTGGAGCTTCTTAAAATTGGAGGTGCAAATATTGCTAATGCTATCCTTGGTTTTGTTGAGGAAATCTGGGAAGGTGCTCCTGTTCCACGGGATTGGACTGATGGTGTCTTGGTGATCCTGTTTAAAGGAAAGGGGCAGAATAATGTTTGTGACCACTACCGTGGGATTATGCTTTTGGAAGCTGTTGAGAAAGTTGTTGCACAACTTCTATTAAACAGGTTACTGAAGGATGTTTGCCCTAATGCCATTCCAGAGTCACAAAGTGGCTTTAGGTCTGGCAGAGGAACTATGGATATGATTTTTTTTTCAGCCCGGCAAGTTCAGGAGAAATGCATTGAACAGATACCACTGTATCAAGTCTTTGTGGATCTGACCAAAGCATTTGACACCGTTAACAGGGATGCTCTCTGGTTTATCTTAGAGAAAGTAGGATGGCCTCCAACCTTTATTAGAATATTCAAAGAACTGCACATGTCATGAAAGCTCGAGTCTCGTTTAACGGAAAATTGTCTGATGAAATCCCAGTTGACAATGGTGTCAAACAATGTGATATTCCTGCCACTATTTTTTTCTCTATATATTTTGCTGCTCTACTTGCTCATGCGTTTCGAGATTGCGATAGGGGTGTCATGTTAAAGTTTTCAAACACAGGCCGCATTTTTAATCTTAGAAGATTTAATGCCAGAACCAAGCTGCATCATGTCTTGGTCAAGGAGTTACTGTATGCAGACGATGCTGTTTTTTTGTTACACACTGAAACTAATATGCATAATATATAATGAATAGCTTTGCTGACTCCTGCACCGCTTTTTGGTCTGAGGATCAGTCTGTCTAAAACAAGGGTGATGTTCACTCCTGCACTGGACCAGTCATACGTGGAGTTGAACATCATGGTCTGCGGTGCAAGATTGGGAGTTGTTGATACACTTGTGTACCTTTGTAGTTCCCTGTCGAGGGATGGCTGTCTCGACACTGAAATCCACAGGCGAATTTAGAAGGCATCTGTAGCTTTTGGAAGGTTGGATAAGAGAGTGTGGTCTGATCGTGGCATCACAGACAGGACTAAGATCTTCGTTTACAAGACCTGTGTGCTAACCACACTATTGTATTCATCGGAGACGTGGATATTGCATCAAAGGCACATTAAATGGCTTGAACTATTTTACCAAAAATGCTTGAGACGTATCTTAAACATCAAATGGCAAGCACAAGTACCCGATACTGAAGTCCTTGTGAGAGCATATTGCTCTAGTGTTGAGACCCTTGTAATCAGATCTGACATGTGTTGGCTGGGCGACTTGGTTCGAATAAAAGATTGTAGGCTGCCAAAACATTTTTTTAAGGGGACCTGGAAAATAGCAAGCGCCCTCAACACAAGCCCATGAAGAGGTTCAGGGACTCTAAAAAGAATAATTTGAAAGTCTTACAAATCAACATCGACACATGGAAGAACTTACTCTGCAAAGGCTGAAGTGGCGAAAGCTTGTATGTGAAAGTTGTGGTGCTCTAGAGAAAAGAAAGTAAGCCCACAGCAATCTGAAGTGAGAGCTTCGCAAAGGTTTGATTGACGGTCTTAGCCATGTCACACAGAGCTGGAAATGCGAGTACTTTTGTCAAAAGTTGGCTACGTCAACAACCTTAAGTCGCACAAAACTCCTGTTCAGGTCAACTTTGCACCTATTAGTTCGAACCAAACGATCTGTTTAACATGCAGCAAAGTTTGAAAGTCTACTGCTGGTCTAAGAAGACATGCGATTCTTCAGAGGAATATCCTTCAACCTCCAGAGGAAGCCAACTCGATGGAAATTGCTCAATTTGTATGTCACATCTGCTTCAAGATGTGCAAATCTATATTCAGCTACTCTGATGAGTCGTAGATGACGAAACACGTGTTAGTGGAAAATCATATTTAAAAAATAATATATATACCGCTCCCCATGTGGGGATATCAAATTGGTAAAAGCGAAAATTATTCCCAACATTTAGGTAAAAATGCACTTTCGTAAATAATTGAATTCATTCAAAATGTATCGCAAAAACAAATAACATCTAAATAAATCGCTATATATCCTAACAGTCGGCGAGATAGACCAGCGGGTAAAGAGGTCAGGCTCATTATCGTGGGTAACGATTTCGAATCTCGCAAGATTCAGCTACTCTGATGGGACGTAGACGACGAAACACGTGCCAGTGGATAATTATATATATATATATATGTCATTCACATACAGTACTGTTTCGCTGTTTCACAGCTCATCAGTGCGGCTCGAGAGGCAACTGCCTCAAGCCAGAATTATATACATATACATGTATATATGTATATATATATATACATACATCTATATAAACTGTTTGTATAAACTGGTGGACAAATGTTTGTTTAAATAGACATTTGGCGACATAATTTTCTCGCTCGATCGGTAGAACTGCTGACTGTCAACGCGATGGTTCTAGGTTCAATCCTCAACTTGGGAGAGGTGCTAATCTAGAGGCACTGATGCGTTTAGATACAATAAAACAGGACTTTATGTCGATGACTACAAATATTATATATATATATATATATATGTATATCCGTAGAGATAAAGAGAGTGGGATAGCCGGGGATAAACAAAAGATTAAACTAGGCACCGCCAAAAATGGCCGCAAAATCAAGTTGTTGTTGTTTTTTAAAACTAAATTACATTTATTAAAATCCATTATTTCTGAGTAACTTTTTTTTTTCCAGAAAGATAAAACCCTGAATTTTATCATATAGAAAACAGAATAATGTAAAACTTTTTCTACTATTTTTAATTCAATTTTAAATGTAAATTTTCCCAAAAAGTTAACAATTGACATTTTTTGTCTTGCACAAAAAACGTACTTAAATATTTAAAAAAAAAAAGGATTTTTTAAATAATTAATTTATTTATTTATTGTCTAACTAAGATTTAGGATGATTTTCTATGAGAATATGCAAAAATATTATAATATAAGTACATGAATTTCAAATAATTCCACTTATTCATATAGGTAACCAGATATTTCGCGTCGACGTAGAGTTCAGATCGAATCTGTTTACGTTTTCTTTTGATAAGAAGAAAACTATGGAAGACCAAGCAGGCCAAAAAAACTTATTTTTCAGTGACGAAAATTTCAATGTATTATTAAGCTGAGGCTGGCCAGTACCAGATGGGTGACCATTTGTATGAGTTTGGTTTTTAATGTGTATGTGTGTGGGGGCTAGGCTCCCCAAAATGGGGGGGCCAATTTAAAGCCGAATAAAAAAAATTATTTCAGCGCGTTTGGTCCACCGTAGTCGAAAGGCGGCAAACGTTTTCAAACGAGATCGAAAAAAATGATGCTATTTTTAACACAAAGGGCACAATATTTATCGAATTTTTTTTTTGTATCGATTATTCAAAGCATGCCCTGTTTAATAATGGTCATGCATTATTCGGCTCGCTAAAAAAAAGTTGTTAATTTATTTATCAAAAATTTTAAAATGGCTTTTTTCGTATAAATATTAAAAAATTTTTTTTTGTTTTGCTTAACTTAAATTAATTATTTTACTTAACATATTCACCGAATTTCACACTTCAAAACTCAAAAGCGGGATAATTAAACACAATCGAAGTTCTGATATTCAGACGTCAAAATAAGGTATGCAAACAATTTTTTTTTTTTAATCTATAATTCTGTCCCTTACAACAACACTATATGTTTTGTTCAGTTTCAGATGATTATTTTAAGCATATTTGTTCCCACTTCAAAACAAGGAGGGGGGGGGTTGTAAGCAAAAAAAATATATATATAAATATCGTTTATGAAAAATAAGTACACTGTTATAACGTTTATTCTTTTCTTAATAATCGCTGAAAATTTCGTATTGATCGGATAATTACCTGATTTTTGGTAGATTTTTAAACAGACGGTCCGTCAAAAAGTACTGACCTGCCCCCCCCCCCAGTTTTGGCGGTGTCTAGATTAAACTTTGATTTATATTTAAGAAGCTTCATTTTCGTTAACATAAACGAATTATAATATCCCAAAGGATCAGAATATAAAGAACCTCAACAAAATGTGATGCATGTTAATGTTTCTGGAACTAAAGTGGCTTCAGCGTTGTCCACTATATAAAGTCTGCGATGTTCGCATGCGCAATCTGCATTGGCTTAGACACGTAAATGATATAAATTTAGGTGTATAAGACTAAGTATTTAAACGGAGTTTTATTCAATATGTAATTGTTTCTGCTTGCGGGGGGGGGGGTCATTGTAAAATATTTGAATTTTCTTTAAAATAAACGCAATTCCTTTCGAATTCAAGTGTCTCTATTTGTTATATCAACCCAATAGATTGCATTAAACTTGTTTGAAATTGCATTCATTAATGTAACGTCACGTTTTAAAACAACTCACCTCTCCATTTGTAAGAGAGTTGTTCAATAGTGAGTTGAAGAGATTGAATTATAAACATCGAATTACTGAAGTATTTTTACTCGCGAACTAAATGTAAACAAATAAATTCATGTCATGATGCATAAAGGCCTACATTAGTATATATATATATATATATATATATATATATATGTGTGTGTGTGTGTGTGTGTGTGTGTGTGTGTGTGTGTGTGTGTGTGTGTGTGTGTTTATGTGCATATATATGTATCTATATCTATCTCTTTCTATATATATATATGTGTGTATGTATATATCTATGTGTATATATATATGTGTGTGTGTGTGTGTGTGTGTGTGTGCGTGTGTGTATCTATTTAATGTAGCCGTCTTCAGCTTTAATCACCGTTTCGATACGGGTTCAGAACTGTATGTTTGCCTTTTTCACAAACGCCGGCGAGAGCTCGGCGGATAGCGACGATCAGGATGGCGTTGGTGTTGTGGGAGGTCATGTGTGTGATGTTCTCAACATGGGAAGAGGAATTTCATGTTTTCAACTTCTGTACTAACTCAGTGTTTGAGATACAAAGGCGAACTTTAATGGAATATTTGAATATCTGTATATCTCATGTAGAGATCAAGTGTTACCACCAAAAAGAAGTGGGCTTGATTTCTGAGAATTTCACCAGAAGAAAATTTGAAATAAAAGCTATATAATTTTCTTTTGTTTGTTGATATTTAAGCAACTTTTTTATTTCATGTTATTCGAAAGCGGGAATTATATATATATATTTTTTTTTTTTTGATATTTAAGCAACTTTTTTATTTCATGTTATTCGAAAGCTGGAATTATATATATATATTTTTTTTTATATTCAAGCAACTTTTTTATTTCATGTTATTTAAAAGCGGGAATTATATATTTATGTTGATATTTAAGCAACTTTTTATTTCATGTTATTTAAAAGCGGGAATTATATATTTTTGTTGATATTTAAGCAACTTTTTATTTCATGCTATTTAAAAGCGGGAATTATATATTTTTGTTGATATTACAGCAGCTTTTATATTTCATGTTATTTGAAAGCGGGAATTATATATTTTTGTTTATATTACAGCAACTTTTTTATTTCATGTTATTTGAAGCCGGAAATTATTATATATTTTGTTGATATTTAAGCAACTTTTTTATATTATGTTATTTGAAAGCTGGAATTATATATTTTTGTTGATATTTAAGCAACTTTTTATTTCATGTTATTTGAAAGCGGGAATTATATATTTTTGTTGATATTGAAGCAACGTTTTTTTATGTTGTTTAAAAACGGAAATTATATATTTTTGTTCGATGAACTTTATGCGTTTATTTCATTTCCATTCTCATCCACAGCTTGCATTTTATCCACGTGTTCACGTTACATCTATTATTTGTGAATAAAACTATATAGCTACTTGTAGCTGATCTTTGCCCCCCTCCCCAATCTTTCACGATAACCACCCGTCTAGCTGAGACCACTGTCAGTAATTTTCCTCACTCTTTGTCTGCTTGAATCAAAACGTAGATTCCATGAACAAAGCTTCTTTATTAGAACTGCACGCCTGTGGAATTCTCTTCTGTTCGCCTGTTTCCCACCTGACTACAACTTGGATGTCTTCAAGTCCAACATAAACAAACTCCTGATAAATCGCCCCCTTAAGTAAGACACTTTATCAAATCTCCAATACTAACTATTACTACGATACTATCCCATTGATTATTGTATACGCAATAACCTTTATCCCCAAGTGACTTCCGGGCCTTGATAAGTGGTGATCTCCATGTAAGAAAAAAAAAAATTCTGCATCTATATAATGTGAGTGATAACGCTACCAATAGAAGATTCATTGACTTCTTGACTGTTCTTAATCATAAACAAAGGAAATAAACATAAAAGAAATAAGAACATTACGTGTGAAATAGAACAGGACAGCAAACTGTGCAGACATGTTAAAGCTTTCCAGTAAGCATTTATATGAAAGGCGGAGTTGACATTAGGTGTAGCAACACGTGGAACGCAGCTAATAATGGACGTAGCAATGACTTCCCGCATATTGTTTCAAGGGCGCCCCAACAAAACTTGACTTAAGCTGCGAACACGACTGACCACATGTCATCTCAAATGGCACCTTAACCCTACTGTTCTTTTAATGATTAGACAACTGGCCACATGTCAAAGAATTCACCAGGATCGAGCAATAACAGATTTTCGCTTTGGTGCTTACGTTAAATTATGCATGGCCCTATGCTGGATAGCAATTACATCAGCTAGTGTTAAACTTAATAAAAGTCCAACTACGTGCAGTTCGAAGTAACACGACGTTTGGAAAATAAACCAGTTCGCACGATAGATAACCGTAAGAGATGATTTATAAGGTTATGTATGGGGTTAAATGTATCAAAATAAACGCGTTAAAGAAAGCGATTAATAATACACACCTATAAAGATACCTAAGGAACGAAACGTTACAATTAAACCAAAAATGAAAAAAAAAAGATATAGATTTGGTACACATGCTGCAGTCTAAACCTCAGTCCCAACAGAGAACAAATAAAATGATAAATTCTGAGTCACGTCATTTATACAGGTAACTACGTGACCAAATCAACTAATCGTTGACCGCCTGGTTGTCACCTGATTTGATATTCTATGTGCAAAAAAAAAATAAATAAATAAATAAAATAAAAATATTAAAAAAAAAAAAAACGGCATCTACACCTCCGTAAAATTTAGCTGTAAAAATGCATTAAGTCTCGGAATTTTTTAGATGAGGAATTATCATTGATATTATTTGGATACTTTGGACTACTATTCTCATCTTGAGCGTTATTTTCACAACGTTTTAGTCGATGTAACCTTCGACTTTTTTTCAGTTCTATATTGACGGACTCTTGAATCTGCACAGTATTTCGAACGGAACCCTTTATTACATCAGTATGGGTAGCATGCTTTGCTCGTATGTAGGTGCTGTATGTACTCTCCGTTTATCCTGACATTGTTTCCTGTCGTCCTGAACTTATTCCTTGCCGCTGGACTCAAACAGTGCCGATTAAGGAGAGGTGTGGTGTGCGATTGCGCAATCCTTGCCTCGCTGAAGATTTAAGTAATTTTCAATTGTATTTTTAGGCTCTGAGGATTACACTTTCCACCACAAAAAGAGTGTAACTGTAAAACTGAATTTACCAAGTGCATTATCAATGATGCCACGGGTCTTTTCAGACAATTCTAGTACAAGTTTAAGGAGTTTTAAACCTATTTTGTTTTCAGATGTACAATTTTACTACTTATCATAATACATATCTTTATTTCAAGATTTCTTCCGCATAATTTATTTGAAGCAATACAATTTACAAATTATTTACATAAAAATGGAAGCCCTTTACCAGACCCCCCTAACCCCCGAAATAAAAAAAAAACGTAAGAAAAATCTGAAAAATACCGGTGACGGAAAAATATTGTACACCAAAAGTTATGTTAATTAATAAAGTAATCTTATTTTATAAAGAAAATTCTTTTCAAACGATTTGAGAAAACAAAGATCCTGTAGTCAGCTGCAAAGCAGCCCAGCGGTATTGTGTTCCATAAACGTTTTATTGCGTCAACGTGATTATGTTGTATACATGATCAAAGAAGATTACTTAACAGGAATTGATTATCCTAGAGGGCGGCTAAATAAGAATTTGTTTGCACTGGACTTGAAAACGACCATGTTGTATTCAGTTGGGAAGCAGCCCATATGTTGTGTTCGACAGACAGGTAAGATTTTAGGTTGAACCACGTAAAAGTGTTTGCTTTACATAAAACTGACTAGAAAACTATAGGTTTACAGTTACTTTCCGTAAGGAGGGCAAAAATTGGATCTTGGGTTTATTTTCTGCAGTCGCATAACTCTTGATTCCTTTATATTGTCCTTTAGTTCTCACACTCCAGGAGCTATGTTTCTGACAAAGAGGGGAGAATTGCTGTTTTCTGGGTTGAAATATATTCCATCTAACACTTATTGTTGGCAAGTTTTTAATCTTGTTTGAAGTAGTATTTTAGTTCCTTACATGAAGCAGCTTTATGCCTTGTCTGGAGCGATTTCTATATATATAAAAAAATGCAAATGGTATTCCAACAGATTTGTTTGATTTTTTATTTCTGAGTAGACTCGATGAAATAAATTAGTTATTGTTACTGCTTACAGGGATCTAGAAGTACTAATTAAAAAATGTAAATTGTCATTTGTTTTATTTATAAATTTTTTACTGTGTTAACGTTAGGTTTTGGAAGTATGAATGGTTTGTATGTATTTCATGTGTGTGTGTGTGTGTGTGTGTGTGTGTGTGTGTGTGTGTGTGTGTGTGTGTGTGTGTGTGTGTGTGTGTGTGTGTGTGTGTGTGTTTGTTTCTTTCCAATATTTTGGTTAGTGTCCAGGTTGTAGCACCGTAAACAAGGACAGACTCTACCACTGCCCTGAAGAACTGCATTTTCAGTTTGTCAGCCAGTCTCGAAGTCCATACTGAATGTAGCCCATCCAATGCGGTCCATGCTTTTGAGATGCGAATTCCGATATCTCTCTCTCTGTGGAAACTATGTTGCTGCCCAGATACGTAAACTCAGCGTCTTCTTTCAGTGTTGATCCAACCAAAGCCCTGATCTCTCCCTTCACATTGTTGGTTTGTCTTATCCGCATTTATGTGGAGACCAATGTCATTTGCAGACTTTTCTAGCTTACGTAACAGTGTTTGCGCATCAGCAGTGTCGTTCGCGAACAAAGCAATATCGTCTGCGTAATCTGCATCAGTTATGTGTGCTGATTGATGACGTCTGTTTCTGGATTCATTTAAGGTGAAGCCTGCATGTGTATATCAACAGAGGTGCGAAGTACAAAGTCAGAACAGAAAATGAAAAGAAAAGGGGCAAGAGTATGCTAAGAACAATATTAAATATATCTTGGCAAAATCATCCCACGAAGCAGCAACTTTATGGCAATCTACCTGCCATATCTAATACCATCAGAGAAAGACGCCTACGATTTGTCGGTCATTGTCTGAGGAGGAAGCATGAATTGGTGAGTGATGTATTGCTATAGACTCCACGACACGGACGCGCAAGCAGAGGACCCCCTAGATAAACGTACATCCAACAAATAGCACACGACGCCAACTGTGAACCTGAAGATCTCAGGCAACTGATGGAAGACTGGAAACTCTGGAGAGCCAGTCATGATGATGATGATGATGATGATGATGTTTGTTTTTCTATTTGCTTTCCTATGTTTCTGCTTTTCGGCAACAGTGTGACATTATGAGTGGTAACACATTCAGGTCGTTAGATTTCCAGGTTTAATTTCAATTTATTTAACTTGACTTAAAGAAATGGGTTGAGCCGGCTCTTTTGGTAGATCACACCGCGTGCTGGGTGAACTCATACCACGCACGACGGTCCGCAGTGACGAAGATAGTGGTAGCTAGTCTCGGAACCAGCAGGGAACATTTTAGAATTGGACCACAGTTAGGTTCAACGTTGGCTTTGATGGTGTGTAATCACATATTCAGCTGGCCTACCGGACATTTTCGCCAACCTTGGGATGGTTCTTGGGTTAATGCTTCGTGGATGAAATAAATTTATTTTCTGTTTCAACCCCTTATACAGCCAGAAGCAGAAATGTGGAAAATTTCTGAATTAGTGTTGGTTTGTATTCAACCATATAAATGTTACCGGGCAGTTATTGGGTAGGTTTCAAATAGTATTGTTTTTGTTTATTTTTAAGTCATTTTAAAAACTTCGAATATTTAGGCGTAAATTTGCGGCCAGTTTTCTTCCCACGTAACCCTAGGCTGTATTTGTTTTTGAATCGAATAAACGTTTTAAAGTGAGTAAAATCACTAAAACCTTTTCCAGATAGGTAGAAGAGTAACTTATCTTACCTTTGTTAATATTAAATTTACGTAAAACTGACCAGCAAATTATAGGTTTACAATTACGTTCCGTAGGGAAGGTAGAAAGTGGATCTTGGGTTTATTGTCTGCAGCCACGTAATTCTCGCTTCCCTTATATGGTCCTTCAGTTTTTACACTCCATTAGCTATGCTTCTGACAAAGAAAGAAAAATTGCTGTTTTCTGTGTTGGAATATTTTCATATAATAGAACGATCTTATACTGACATTAAGACGTTCAATATGAAAAAAAAGAGAGAATTAAACAATAAATGAAGTACTTTTTTATGTAGTAGATATTAGATAATTTTATACACAAAAAGAAGAAAATCGATTTTTATTTTCTGTTTGTAAGTTATCAACATCAAAGGTAAACCGGATAGAAAGAGAGGGGAAAAGAAAGTTACGTGATATATGGGTATATTAAAGAGGGCAGAATTTTTTCAGATAACATATTTTGTAAAAAATGAAACCCATCCCCATATCTTTATGGGTTTGTTTCGCAGTATACAATGGTACGAAAAGTACTCAAAAAATAAATATATTACAAAGAAATATTTATAAAGGTAAGATCAGATAATAAACATGAATTTATAAGACAAAAAAAGTCAATCTTGATCGCTCTTCGGTGCCCGTGGTGCAGTTTATAGAGACGTTGAATCGCTATCTTCAGACAACCATCACCTGAAATCTCTACGATTCCAGGTGATGATTGTCTGAAGATAGCGTTTTCAATCTTACCCAAAGCCGGCCAGAGGCTTAATTGGCCAAAATGTGGTGAGACGACAACTACGGAAGGCAGTAATTGCAGAGAATGCAGTCAGGAGATTCAGAGTTCCTATTCGTCGCGGTTACCACCTGACGAAGGCCAGAGGAATAGTTGCCCGAAACGTCGTGAAACAACTAATAAAAAATGAGGATAATTGTCCGTAATAAATAAAAATTAAGGTAAGATAAGTTACTCTTCTACCTATCTGGAAATATTTTTAGTGGTTTTACTCACTTCAAAACGTTTATACGGTTCGAAAAACAAATACTGCCTAGCGTTACGCGAGAACAAGAAAAATGGTTGCAAATTGACACCTAAATATTTGAAGCCTTGATAATTACTTAGAAAAAAAAACTGACACAAAACACTTATAAATGTCACGTGACATTTATTAGGTGGGTTCCAAACAGTATTTTCTTTCATTTTTACTTTGTATATTTAGATGTCAGTTCGCGGCCATTTTTCTTGTTCTCACATAACGCTAGGCATTATTTGTTTTTCGAACCGTATAAAAGTATTAAAGTGAATAAAACCACTAAAATCTTGTCCAGATAGGTAAAATAGTAACTTATCTTTCCTTTGATAATATGTGTTTGTTATGTGTTTTGGCCACTTTTTCGTACCAATTTGTATAGTAAAACAAATCCATTATGAACGTTTTCAAAGGGCAAAATTGTTTATCTTTAACCCCTTGGCAGCCAAATTTCTGGCCGAAATCGGTTTAAAAATATTGCTCAAAATCTCAATACTCCTTATGTCATATCTTGAGTCTCTAGACTGAAAATTGATAGCGTAGTTTAATAGGGAAATGTACGCACACAAACAGACAATTTCATTTTTATATATAAGAGGTATGTTTAGTAATAAGATAAGGAGTAAGGTTACATAGAACTTTATTATACTATCAGGTCAATAAGGAATTTAAGTTAATTCATAAAGTGATCCTCTTAATCGAGCAGAGCTTTTTTCTATCCTGATAGCTTTGTTTTATTATTGAAAAAAATTTTCATGATCATTTATATATATATATGTATATATATATATATATATATATATATATATACATATATATATATAATAGATTCCGATCTTTCGTTGTTTTATTGTGGAAATAAATAAATACAAATATATATATATATATATATATACAGGGTGTCCGTAAAGTTACTATCCAGTCTTATTGTTTTATTGTATTATATTTGTATTAATAGTTAATATTTTTTATTTTTTACGGGTTTATTTAATCAAGCATGCCACGCAAGCTAACTTTGGGAGAGCGCAAATTTATTGTACTGTTAATATATTACAGGGTGTCGGTATAGTAACTTGTAAGACTGTATAGTAACTTTACGGACACCCTGTATATATATATATATATATATATATATATATATATATATAGAGAGAGAGAGAGAGAGATAGAGAGAGAGAGAGAGAGAGAGAGAGGCACTTCTAATCATTCTCACTTTAATTTTATTACATGTTTATTTAAAACAGTATCGAAAAACGTAGATTCCATGAACAAATCTTCTTTCTTAGAACTGCACGCCTGTGAAACTCTGTTCCGCTTGCCTGTTTCCCTCCCGACTTCAACCTGGATGTCTTCAAGTCCAACACAAACAAATTCCTGATGAACCGCCCTCTTAAGTAATGACACTTTATCAATTCCCCAATACTATTGCTACACTATATCATTGATTACTGTACACACAATTACCCTTACCCCCGAGTGGCCATTGGGCCTTGATAAGTGGTGAACTCCATGTAAAAAAAATAACATATCCAAATTTAAAAATATATATATAATAATAAAAGCAACGTACTCATGCATGTGCGTCAATTATTTCCTAAACTTATTAGTTCCGTCACATTTCACTTTCTCGAAAATCGTTAAATTTGTACATGGTTTATATGGAAATCGCTCCAGGTAAAACGTAAAAGAGTTAAGAAAACCAAGTGTGGCTACGAAAAAAAAATCACAGGAAGCCTTTATCTTTATCAGCATGAAAAGAGTTTCCATAGATTTGCAGTTGTTGGAAAGAATCTACGTGAATAGGAAGCTGTATTAAACTGAGGTTTTAAAACAGCGAATTAATGGAGACCACTAGACTAACGAGTTAGAGGAGCTTGAACAAAGGAAGCAGAGAATAGATCAAATAATTCAGAAATCACACATGTAATAATAATATTTATTTAAAAAAAAAGAAGACAGAGACAAACAAAATCACGTATATTCCATATATGAATTCATTCAACAAAGGCTGTAAATTCCATTAAATTTGAATACTTCTCTAATTTGTTGCATTTGAATTTTGATGGTGAAGCCAAAAAAACAAAAATGGACAGATTGTGAAACAGTTTTCGTTTGTGACCCCTGAACAAAAATTTAAATAATATCACCTAAAGAAAAGTGTTAATAAAAATTGACCAATCCTTTCTGCAACCAAAGCACGTATGAAGCAAATAAACTTTGGTTCATGATTTGTTGTTAATGATGAAGAAAAACGGTTGATAGTGTTCGAGTTAGTATATGTAGGACAGTTGAGGGTACCAGTGCACTTATAGATCCGTGCTGAAATAATAACGTTATTATTTAAAAAGCCATTCTTAACCTGAGGAGGGAAGGGTGTTTTGCAACTATTCTATATTTTAACCTTACAATTGAATAAAAAACACATATAAAACTTTAATTGAACTTGGAAATACGATTTTAAAAAAATAGCGCGGATCAGTAAGTGCACTAGCACCCAGTTGAGGTAGCAAGGTCAGTTGGTGAGGGCCAAAAGAAAGCATGGAAGGAAGTTATAAGAATAGACTGTAAGTGTAATACAGAGAAGAGGGATGAATAAAGACCTGGACAGAGATAGGTAAGTTTGGAAGTCCATTTCTGAAAGCCATCCAGCACATGTCAACATGTGAATCAGGTGTCAAATCGATGATGATGATGATGATGATGATGATGATGATGAGGAGGAGGAGGAGGAGGAGGAGGAGGAGAAGGAAGAAAAAGACGAATAGGAGGAGGAGTGGGAGGAGGAGGCCGTACGACGACGAAACAAACAAAAATGTAGTCTCTTCATGGTATAGAAAAGAGCGGGATGGGGCACTTATCACCGGCACTGCACACATGCACAAACTTGTACATGCAACATGAATGTGTATGATTTACAAACTTGATTTACAAATCGGTGTGTTTGTTTCTTTGTTAAGATGGTGATTACTTTACGCGTCATTGGGTGAAATAGAAGTCGGTGATGTATGTTTATGATCTTTACTGGCAGGGAAATGGGCCCGGCATTGCCCGGGCCACAAATACGCTTCAATATGATATTTTAATTTGACCAGATTTCGTGTATATTATGATAGAGTCGTTATTTTAAAAGTAATAAAAAAAAAAGTATTTGGGTGCCATCAGCTAGAATCGACTCTGAAGCATTCAAAGCTGGTGAAGTTACAACTTTACCAACATGACACAAGTATGAACGGATTAAAAATTGAAAATTAAAAATAAAGTAATATAATTGGAAAAAATATATAACGATTTTATTAAAATTTTGACGTAGTTTTGACCCCTTAAAAACTATTTTAACCAGCTAAAGACCTATAAAAGATCGAAACTGTAAGTGTAAAGTTGCTCGAAGAACAGAACTCCTGTATATTTTCAAATAAATCCTATAAAAAAACAGTCCGTAAAAAATCCAATCATTTGAGGCCCCTAGCGCGGCTCTGCGACTTTTAGTTTCAGGCGAGACAGACTTTGAAAATATGGAGACGGACAGATATATCGTCATTTATATATTAGATTTTCTTAAGCGTAAAGCCTTGTACGTGCGCGAGTATGTAGGTATATTATATATGTATATGTGCAAGCTTTATTTTTTAAAACCTGTCTTAAAATAAGATCAGTTCATACGCTTGACTGAAATCCTTCCAAATTTACAAGGTCTTATCTCGAACGAGTAATTAACATTAAAGTAAAGATTATGCGTGTAACCGTGATAGAAAGCTATTGCACATACATAAACACACACACACACATACACACACACGATAGCGATAGATATAAAGAGAACATGAGAGAGATTGGAAAAAAATTTTTTGATTTTACAGAAATCGATAAATTTTTAGAGAAATCTATAATTTTTTTATTTTATAGAAATCGGTCAATACTTAGAAAATAGTTTATTCCCTGGAATTGGTCATCTGCAGAATGCAATACTGTGGGTCTGCTTCCCGTCTGACTATAACGTTGTCGACTTACAATACAATGTGAATAAACTCCTATTGAGCCGTCGTCTTAGGTAAGCTAAGCCCTACCTGGCCTTGATAAGTGTAAAAAAAACATTTTTTTAAATAAGATTAAGGTGTTGTTGGTTGGTTGTTTTTGTTTTACGGCATATCAACCCTTTTCGGGTTATTTAATGCCGAATCCAAAGATTTTGAAGAAAATTTTTTTAATAGAATATATTTGTTGTTTTCAAGTCGGTTTCTGTTTAACCCATAGTTGGAACCCTAACAGGTACTACCACTCCGGGTCAGAGTGGACCTGGGAGCAATGGTAATTAAAGGGTGGCTCCACACTTCCCAAAGCCCGCAAGCTGGGGCCTCACCACTGGATATAGTTTAAGGTCATATCCAGGACCCCCATTGAGGGACTTTTACCCTCTGCAGGGAGGCAATCGGTGTATTCTAATGCCCCACCGACAGGGCCGAGATTAAGGTATATATATATATATATATATATATATATATATATATATATATATATATATATAAAAACGAGGGGGTGGGGCAGGGATAGAAAGAGAAGTTTTCCTATTATAGAAATCGGTACGTTAACAATTAAAAACTGCAACTTAGTTTCAATGAGGGTGGGATGTTCATGTGTCAATGAATTCCATGATAATATCAAATTGTCTTCCGATTCTTTCTAGAGTAGGATCCAATTATCGCTAAGCGGTTGTTCAATTGAAAAAAAAATTAAATCATATTATTCCGAAATCAAAACTGTAAGTGTTATTCGAAAAGATGCTAGAAGAGCAGAACTCCCTTATATTTTCAAGTAAATCCTATTTTGATTAAACGTAAGTCATATGTATAATACGTTTCTTGGAAAACAAGGATGGTGGTAAAGAGTCTCTAATGGAGCAATGGGAGTCGAACATTTTGAAATCTTCAAATCTATCACACATTGATAAAATTTAGATCGTGTATGAATTACTACGTGGAAGACAATGGAAGTGGTTTCGAATCCGTACGTTCTTCTCTAGTGCTTTTTTTTTGCGCTAGCGCACTTATTGATTCGCGCTATTTTGTAAATAGTATTTTCAAGTTTAATTAAATTTTTATATCTGTTTTTATTAAATTGTAAAGTTAAAGTACAGAATAGATGCAAAATATCCTCCCTTCTGCATTTTAAGAATGGTTCTCTAAATAATAACGTTATTTCAGCATGAATCAATAAGTGCACTAATATATATATATATTTTTTTTTGAGGGATGAGTACAGAAAACCTGTCAAATTTCAAATACGTATGTCCGATATTAATAAAATTTAAAACATATGTAAAAGACAATAATTCAAAGTTTATCAAAATTTCACTTCAAATTTGAAGAAAAGAATGGAATTTTGTTTTATAAACATAATACCAGTGGGGGGGGGCTTGTAGGGTTGTAAAATACACTTAAACAGATTTTAATTCATGCAGATTTTGTGTTTATTATTACACAGCTAATTCTCTATTGAATATTATATTGTACCTAATATATAGTAGTGATTTCAAAAGTTTGTTTTTTTAATTGCTTGGCTACTATCAATTAGAATCAAAGCCAAAGCATTTAGCGCTTCAGTCACGTCTTCTACCGATGTAGATATTGAGATTGGTACGAAAGATTTAATATTAAACGACTTTAAGAAATGTATTGAATTTAGACATGCGCAGAAAGTAAAAATGCCGGCAAGTTGAAATAAAAATTTTGCATTTCAACTTGCCGATATAAGTCTGTACACGTTATTCATCCATCTAAACAAAGATGTTATTCGTTATCAACAACCGTTGGTGTATGATTACTATTTCCTGTTAATTTCAATGTTATGTGACAAGTAGTTTAAGAGTTTATCGGTTAAATAACTACACAGGGACAGACAGACATGTACACATACAATCTGTTGTTTCATTTATATATATGAAATTGTATTTCTCAAAATCCCGAGTAACATTACGTATTTGCTACTGGAGAGAGGGAAAGAGAGAGAAAGAGAGGGAAAGAGATGGAAAGAGAGAAAGAGAGAATTGGAAGAGTATGGGTTCAATTGTTTTTGTTTTGTTTTTTGTTGTTGTTTTTTTGTTGTTGTTTTTTGTTGTTGTTTTTTTTTTGTGGAGTATCAACCATTTCCGTGTTATTTAATCACGAAACACGTTAACTATTGTAATCAAATCATTAAATACGCTTAATTTAATTGAATTTTTAGTCAAAGCTAGAGAGAACATAGACTTGTTTACCTTTTGTAACTGTATAAATCCTTTAGGATTTTAACTTGCGGATCTAAAGTCGATTCGAATCCCTTTTTGTATATGTCTATATGTGACAAATTCCGTTTCGTGTAATTGTTCCATGCGTACGTTATGAAGTCAACGTGCCGAGTTCAAGGTCCGGTTTTACTCATTAGATTCAATCTTGAGGTAGTATTATTAGAAAATTAATCTTAGCGATTGCATTATGAAGTGTTTATTTACTCACATACTTGGTTAGAAATGGGCTTCGACAGGTATAACTGCTCAAGACACACTAGATCAGCGCGGAGTAACGATCCATTGGATGACATGAATGACAAAGATTAAACTTTTGGAGGGAATATTTTTTTATATTTTTATTATTTCTTTAAGTGGTCATAATTTTCATAATTAATATAAGAGGCGCTGTCTGTCTATCCACGATCAGGTTTAAGTTTGAAATATCATTTGCGTCGTATAGTCTTGCTTAAGTTTGAGATATTATATGTAGATGCGTCCACGCAGCTCTGTAAAAGGCTTTGTATGTATGCCACGCTTCTGTTTGAAAGAGCATTTTTAGCGATAAATGCGAAGATTGAATGGGTCGTCTGAAGAAACGTCGTCTTTGCTTGCATAAGAAAAGAAAATATTCTATATCTTTTTCAGATTCAAAATCTATATAATGATAAGCAATGTCATGTCCATACCTGCGATATCACCCTGCACACCTTTTTTTGTTTAAATGGAATCGTCTGTTCGCCGAACATGCAATGCAAAGTATTTTATCGTACTTACGCAGAATACGAACCGTGCAAAACAAAAATTTTTTAAATAACGTTATTATTTGAAAACCCACTCTTAGAGTTAGATAGAGGAGGGCGTTTTGTAACTATTAATACTTTTACCTAACAATTTAATAAACAACAAATACCGTAGAAATGGAGTTTAAATTGAAAATCTTATCTAAAAAATTGGCACGGTCTGTATTTTGCATAAGAACCGTTTTGTTTTTGTTTTTTAATTTCATCTGATAACGCCGTTTTGTCGAATGTAAAATTCGAACTAAATTACACAATCTTCATCTTAGGATCAAAGTATAGTATATGATCTCTTCAAAAGGTGGTAGAATTATATCCTGGGATCAGCGTTCGCGTCGAATGCCCATAGGACAGAAATGTGTCACAAGATTCCTGAAAAAGGCTTTGGAGATTTTCTGAAACAGCATAAAAAAAAGAATGTCTAGCCTTCGTTCACGCTTGTCATTCATAGAATAGAAATATTTTTAACCACGGTAGCAATATACTGCTATGATATTTTTATGGTTCCTGTTTGTAATTTATAATTGGCGTCTGCGTCCGCGTTGAAAATCATAGAATAGAAATATTTTAAAGTACGTCAGTAATATGAAACAAATAGAGGATACAACTGTTGAATTTCCACAGGTCTTGCTAGTGTGTAAATAATTCTTCTCTTGCTCAGTTAATAAAACAATGTCTTCAGTATAGACTTATTTTGGCGACTTGAAATAAGATTGCACATAAATCCAAGGAATTATTTAATCGCGACTATATCGTTACTATCTTCACCACAAAGTGTCGTTAGCTTGTTTAATTTTCTTTTTCTATTTTTTGTTTGTTTTAACCTCTTTTCTTTAACGAATAAGTCAGTAAAATCCACTCCTCAAGCCGGTCGTGCCGTTTGGTAATCGTGATTAGTATGTTGTTAATAGGAATTTTACACAGAGGGTAACCTATTGATGCTTCACCGTGCATAGGTGGTCGTTGTCAGAGAAAACTTCCTGGAGATGTGTTTCGCCGTCATGCTCGGACTTGCAGCGCGTGTTAGACGAGCCTTGCAGTGGATTTGCAAGGCGTACGGTGCTTGAAAGAAGGAGAAAAAGAAGGTATACACATACGAGATGTAAGGAAGGAAGAAAGAAAGAAAAAAAGAAAGAAAGAAAGAAGAGTAATAGAAAGGACGAAATTAATACACAAGGAAAACAAGGCATAATATTGATTGGGGAGAAAGAAATAGAAAATGTATACTTGTGGATTAAAAGAAAGAAAGAATAAGAGAAAGACAGAAAAGAAGTATGAAAAAAAGACAGAAAGGAAGAATGAAAGAATTGTAGATATATATAGATAGATAGATAGATAGATAGATAGATAGAGGAGGTATTATCGATGGCATTGAAACATTAATATAAATATCATGGACTTCTTTATCATTTATTATGAAATGCAACACTCAAGAACAGCACCAAAAAATAGCAATCAATTCGAAAAGGCATTTATATATATTTAAAAAAATAATTTTATTTAACACGGTCGTTTTTTTTTGTTGTTTTGTTTTGTTGTTTTTTTTGTTTTTTATAAGTGGTGTGGAGTATTAACTTTCTTTTGCCCGGTAGTCTGTTGTAAAATTAGAAAGGTTGATGTTCTACTATGAATAAATATGAAATTAAAATTTATTATATTTTTTATTAGGACAAGCTTAGAAATGTTTTGATGTAGACGACTACGTATGAATCTATATGTCTGGATAAAAGAGAACGGTTGTAAGACAGGAATTCTTTGCTATTTGCATAAATAGAAATTTTTTAGTAAGAAATTTATCCATTGGCGCGAATCCTCAGCATATCTATTTCCTGGTAAATAAATTTTACATCTTACGATGGCTAGAGGAGGACCGATTTCTCACGAAAACTAATTTGATTTTTCCTGCATGCTGCATTTATAATCGAAATTGCAACGCTCCGAGCCTGTTTACTGCACCCATGCGCGAAAAGACAAACATTAGTCCCCGTAGAATTTACATGATTTTTAGAGGAAGCATGCAGTGAACATTCCGCCATCTGTGTGGGCGAATTGATGTTCTCTTGATCTGGTGCCTATTTTAAAAATTCAAATAATTTCAATTGAGTTATTTCCCTGTGAACGTACGCAGTGAATCTGTTTGTGAAATAACGATTCTCTACACATAGATAGATAGATAGATAGATAGATAGATAGATAGATAGATAGATAGATAGAAAGGCAGGCAGGCAAACGAAAAAAAAAAATAAACGTATTGAGACAAATGAGAAAAGATAAAGAAAGATATACAGTTGCTTATAAAAGACATGCAGAAAAAAGATAGATAGATCCATCCATCCAGCGCGGCCGTAGCTGAGATTGAACACTACACGAGTTTGTAGTGTAATTCAAATCTTGTCGGTAGCTGAATACTTGACGCTTCGCCAGGGTTATCAAGGGTATTTTTTTATCATGACGCCATCACTAGACGGGGTACCTACCACGGCTTAAGAGTGTCCCATCTACCCTCGAGAGAAGGATAGACCACGCCAATTTCACAACCTGGTATTTTACCTCGCGATAGATAGATAAAAGACGATGAACAAATGAAAAGATCACATTGGAAGAGGTGGGAAAAGAAAAGAAAGGCATATGGTTGCTTATGGGATAAAGGTGTGAAAGAATTAGTCGTGTCAGTTGTAAGAAAAAAGAAAGAAATGCAAAAAGAAAGAAAGAAAAGAACAAATGCAAAAAAGGAAAGAAAAGTATAGAAAACTTATTAATGAGAATAAAAGAAATAAAATAATCGGAATGCTTACAAGAGATAAGTTACATTCGAGCGCGTATGAGAGAGAAAAGAAGATAGATAGATAGACGAATAGCTCGTCATGTTACATCGAGTTACATTGTGCGCAATTGCTGTCCCTTCAGTTGAAGACAGAACTTTAGATATATTTTCCCTGCTTGAAGAGACTTAAAGAGAGTTTTAAAAAAATCTCTGACCGGAAGTCACGTGGTTTCATCGACCTTCATCAGCGGTAACCTCTGACCATGTAGGTGTAATTCAAACTCTTCTATTCAAACAGGGTCCTGGTTATGTAACAAACAGCCAAGGAAGATCGGCCTATAAATTAACATAAAAGGTAGAAGTGTTGTATCAGCCCTCACCAGATAACAACGACCCTCAAGAGTCTATAATAACAATCAATAGCGAGGTGCTAAAAGTTGTTGAAAACTTTAAATATCTTGGAAGCGTTCTAAGCACTGACAACATTGCTGACAAAGAAATAAGCTCCCGAATCCCAAGCGCATATACCTCCTTTGGTAAGCTAGAAAAGCGGCTCTGGATAAGGACTGGTATCCGGCTAGACACAAAGTGTAGAGTCTACAAAGCCATTGTCCTGTCAGCTTTGCTGTACTAAGCAGAGCCCTACACTTTGTATAGAGAGCACATAAGGAGACTAGAAGCCGTCTAGCAGAGACACCTGAGAAGGATTTTGAAATCAAATGGAGTGACTACGTGTCAAATGTGGAAGTTCGCAGGAGAGCAAACCTAGACAGCATGGAAGCTACCCTTCCTACCATGCAACTACGATGGACCGGGTACATTGCCAGAATGGAAGGCAACCGAATCCCAAAGATGATCTTTTACGGAAAACTGGAAAATGGAACTCGTAAGGTAGGAGGTCAGAAGCTTCGCTACAAAGATGTAACAAAGCGGCACCTGAAGGCAATGAACATCAATGTCGAGAGTTGGGAGGAACAAGCCAAAGAAAGGAGTGGTTGGCGGAACAGTCTCCACAAAGGAAAGAAAGAAATAGAGAGAAAGATTGGAAAAGCCTTAGAACTGAGACACTATCGGCGACACAGTCCCGGCAACCACATATGCGGTGCCTGTGACCGGACGTTTCACGCAGAAAGAGGACTACGCCAACACTGAAGAATAACGCACCGAAGCCTCGACTAGTCATCGTCAAGACTGACGGACTGCATTATGATGATGATGATGATGATGATGATGATGATGATGATGTAATACAACGATTTGCAATTTTAACATAATGTTCTGACAACTTTGGAGATAATTGATCGGTTTTGCTTAGAAAAATAGCTGATTGCAAGGTTACAATAACATTGCATATCTCACAGCCAAAATAGTGTTACCAACATTACAAGAATGCTTCGTTTATGCTTGGGTGTATTATGTTATTAGAGATAAGCAAAAGAATAATTGGCCATCTGTGGCTGTGAGCAAAGTGCAGTATCTTTTACGATGCTGTATTTCTGTCCTCGGTCAATGAAGGAGAATTCTTTCAAGACTGAGGCAATTTTTAGTTTTATTTTAGCCCAGCATGCCTCTTTTCAGTGAAGTTGGATTTTCCCCACATTGAAAACCGACCTTATGTCCAACTCTGTTTTCCTGAGGAGGTATGAAAATAAGAACTGTATAAAGTAATTGAGGAAGGATTGATAAGATTTTAGATGTGCTTCACCTGTCTCTGTATACAAAGTTAGACGTCTCTCATTGGTTGTTTCGTCATGACATGGATAGTGAGTTGTTGGAGCTATATAGAGAGTTGCAGTTTGAAATTCACTAGAAAAATAACCAGATTAGATAGGGTTGACTGAGTAATGGGCTCGGGCATCAAATCTAGAGTATGGGGTGTTTTCCCTCGGATCCAAATCTAACAGTATTACCCATTGCTGGTATGGTCCGTATTGTCGCATACAGTTCTAGGATGTTCTCCCAACAAGGCTTTGCCTTCTCACTCCTTTAAGAAGGGGTTAATTTATTACTAATAACCTGAGGCAACCGTGTAGGAGAATGTCGACGGAACTACCAAAAATTTTTACAGGCCATGGTACTCTTCCTCTAGGATGCTCGATTTTAAAATTTCGCATTCCAGACGTTGTATCACAGATAAAAGGATCCTAATCATATTCAAATTCTCTCTTTTTTTCTAATACTTCTCAGTACTAGGATTTATACTTGAGTTTTGAGGCATACAACCAATGAGTTGTCAGCGGGCATGACCAGACATATGCACATCACTGTGGGTCGTTTATATCCCTCGTGCCTTTATGAAGCAATTCGTAGTTTAGAAAATAGATGTGTAGTTCAATTAATAGCGTGCTTAGTAACTAGAAACAAGAGTTATGGGTTGAAAGAAAAGGGCAGAAAGAAAGAAGACATGTTGATGTGATCGTTGAATAATTGATAAGTTAGTAAAAACAGATAAGGAATAAACGGATGAAGTTAGTGTTTGAAGTAGAATAGGTGAGGGTTAAAAATGTAACAGAATGGCGGCTTTATATAAACACCGTGTCATGTGCGAAGTGACGTCACCGCAAGGAAAAAGGAAAGCACTATAAAAAAAAAACGTGTGCATGGACCGAATGACGTTCGAAAGACACAGGTCAGAGAGAAAGAGAACGACCACGTTTTATTCGGAAATAAATGTCGAATTATTACTTGTCATGTTCCTTGCGACGTACTCTGCTACAACGTGCTGGGTTCCGGGTGTCTACGTGTTAAAGTGTGTGTAAGCGTGTACTACGTTACAAAAAGATGAAGGAGAGAGACAAAGAGAGAGAGAGATAGAAATATAGAAAGCGAAAGACAAAGAGAAAGCTAGTAACATAACAGGTCTCGTACTGTCTATCAAACTCCAGCCCCTGTCGCATCGTAGTTTTGCAACCTTGTGCTTGTTTTAAATGTGCTTCCAAGTAATGTACGAATAACAATACACTTTTACTCTCTTAACAAAAATACACACCCAACTAACAGCAAAATCCCACCTCCTCACTGTAAAGATACTAAGACACCGGAAGGATTTCAACTACCTGTTTCTTTCCTCAGGCCGCCGGTTGGAATTCCCTCATTGTTCCCAGTTTCTCCGAATTGCCAACATATAGAAATTAAAACGTAACGTGAAAAAAAAATACCTTACTGCATAACTTCTTATCCAGGTTGCCCTGTAAATCTGACCTTTATCGTAGCAACGATGTACGCTTCAGTGGCAATACGCACTATTTGAGGCGAATAAAAGTTGCGCAAACAACTGAAAGACAAAGAGAAAGCGAGATAGGAAAGAAAAAAGGATGGAAATAGATGGAGAAAGGGAATAAATGAAAGAGAAAAGGGAGAGAGAGAGAGAGAGAGAGGGGGGAGGGGGACGAAATAGAAAAATATGCATGTATTGAATGAGAGAGAAAAATGAAAGTAAGAGGTGGAGACGCAGGTGGGAATAAAAAGATTAACACTAAAACGTTAAGCTTGACAATCTCCGACCGCAAAGCATGATGACAGCGCCCCCAACAACTCACACGCCTTTTCCAAACCGAAGATAAAAACTTTGGCCTGGGGGTAATCCAACAGAGGTGTCTTTTAGATGCCACTTAAGTTGATCACTTGACGACTTGGCGACGTAAGTATCGAATTGTAAAATCAATACCTTTAAGTGATAAATTAGTTTCTGTCTGTTTGGTCAAAAGCCATTCAAACAATCCGCATTTTCAAACAAACGCCGAAGCACATATCTTTTATCAGAATATTGCAAGGACTTACACTTATAGCCAAGAGTTCATTTGTCATATTTTAGACAAACGTAAACGTCAATAAGTTATTTCATTTAATCTTGGTTTCATATGTTTTCCTTGCCTTACGGCATATCAGCCCGCTTTCGATTCATTAAATATCGAAAGTGAATGGCTATTTTTGAAAAATAGAAAATAAAAATTAAAAAGAAATCAAAACAGGCCAGGTCCTTGTAGATTTGCCTCCCCACGAGGACAGAGTTAGACTCAATGTTGGTTTTTAATGTGGCTAAAATGCAGCTACCAAAAAGTGGCACGTTGGATTGGGGAAAAAAATTTAAATTGCCTAAATCTAGAAAACTTTCCGAAATCATAAAAACTGACGCGTAATTGTAACATAGGGCATATGCTCGCGTGGTAAATATCAGGATGGTTGGCTTGCGAAGAGAATAGCAGAAAAAATGGATATGCAAATTAGGAAGTGTGCGCGAGAAAAAGAAGGAGAAAAAATACGCCATGTGCTCGGGGCAGAAGCAACGTGGACGTTGAAGAAAATGGACGTGTGAAGTCGAAGACGAGATTGAGCCGGCTGGGCCCAGCATGCGGTCGGAAAAAAGAGAAACACGTTCCAGGCTAAAATGAGCAGGCGATAGCGCGAGACTTTTTAAGTGGTATCGAAACAGGAGACAACGGTAAACAAAACTTTATTAAAAAAAAAAAATGCCGACCCGGATTTTGATTTATTTATTCCCTTTGTTTATTTGTGACGTCAACGTTACATAATATCAGAACAGGCACTACACTTTTCTCCTAACCAAAAGACCAAAGTGTGTTTTAATAAGCTGATTTCATGTTAAAGTCTTTTATCCGCTTTCGACTATTCTGTTTTCGGTGCGATACTATAGATTACGCCTACGAATAAATCACTATGAGCAAGAGAAATTATAAATAAAATAATAATAAATGACAATACAAAGTTGAGTAATCAATTGTAGTATACAGACGAAATGGCGCCATGATGAGTTAGCCGAAGAAGTCAGAACAGATAATTCAGAAGTATCTGGTTTCCGACAAACTCAATTAAGAAACAAATGGCGTGGCCAGTTTCTAATAGTAAGCTAAATGGCGATCGGGCATATGTGATATCCTGATTGGTTAACCAATACTCGATCGTTTAAAATTGTATATTATTTTCCGATTAGTCAACCAATGTACGCTTTGTTTCACGTATGTACGGGTGGCCTTGATTTATTACGATACAAACGCTTTGTAATTATGACAAGTTAGCTCTTTGTCCAATCTGGGAAGGGGAACTGCAATGTGGGAAGGGGGATTATCTTTTCATTTGTAAAAATTGAGATTGTTCATCTGTATGAATTAAAAACGTAATAGTTTTAATTTATTCAACTCGATTTGCTTAACTGTTTGAAGCGTAAATATATACAGGGTGTCCCAATAAAATGTATGCGCTTTTTAAATGTCTATAAAATCAATATTTATTATGAAAAAGAAAAGTTTCATACATCAAAATACTGTCAACAAATGTAGAAACCAATTAATTATCGGAAGTGTTCAGCTATTGGCCATTGTAGTCCAGGAACAGATGACACTGATTGAATCCAAAACGTTCCTTATTAGTTCAGTTGGGATGCTGGCACATCCTCTTTCAATGGCTGCTTTCAACTCAGCTGGTTTTTTGTGTGTGTGGGTGAACCTTGTGTTTAAAATGCCTACTCATCCCTCCAAAAATCCAGGGGGGTTATATCCGCTGATCGTGGATAGCACTCGATACTTATTCTTCGTCCTACCCATCTGTTTGGCAGGTGACTATAAAGATAGGCTGTTACGTCATAATGATAGTGGCGATGTGGTCCATCCTTCTGAGAGTACCATTCTTTATAACTAAACATCTCTTGGAAACATCAGATGATATATTCATGTAGCAAGTTGAGATAATTTAAAGAGTGTATACATTTTATTGTGACACTCTGTATATATATATATATATATATATATATATATATATATATATATATATACGTTTTATTTTTATTACCGTATCTTTCTGTTAAGTTACATTATTATTTCAGCTACCCGGCCGTTTTTTTGGCCGTCTGTAGCTTCCTCAGAGTTTTACAAAATGCGGAAGCTACAGACGGCCCCTACCCAAAAAAAACGGCCGGGTAGCTGGAACAATAATGTAACTTAACAGAAAGATACGGTAATAAAAAATAAACCGCATATTTGCTCTCCAACAGTATTGAGCACTTTCTTCAGTTTTTATTAATTACCATTTCTACTGAATATATATATGTAGGACTTCTGATAAATTTATTATTTTGACTTTGACATTCCATGTCTCACTGACTTTAGCAAATAGGGTGCATACCTTTATAAATATTTGCTAATATTTTCTCTCGTCTGATGAGATGGTAGACATCGAAACCGTATAGGTTAAGGAGATTAATTTTCTAAAGCATTCTTTGTCTTGCTTAGAATAATAAAAATGCTTTGATATGCAATTCATTTCAATCAGAGTTTTTTGAAATTCATTAGATTACAATTTAATTTATTTGCTCTATCTTGCAATTCTTGTTTAGATGGGATAACTTATAGAATATTACTGCCAGTAATATTTTGTAAACCTTACAATCTCACGTTTCCATAACAACTGATTGTTAAATAAAAACTATTCTGAAGTATATATATATATAATTATGTTTTCTACTATAATAATTAAATACCTACACACACTAGTGTTTCATCCTTTCGGGATTCTTCAGTGCAGGGTGTCACGATTAACACCAGCCGAACGATTCGAACCCCGCGACATCTCTGGCTCGATTAGCGGAGACCGTATCCATTCGGCTACCATTAACCGTGTGAAATAGAATTGAATTTTAAACAATTTAATTTAAATGTTCATTACGTCAGTCAGATAGTGATCTAATCGTTATACGATGATCTAAGCATAAGAGCTAAATTGACCGACTTTAATTCAACTGAAAGTGCTCAACGATAAGAAATGAATTTCTTAAAGGGGCTGTCATAATTATTTTTTCTACTATAATAATTAAATACCTACAGACACTAGTGTTTCATACTTTCGGGATTCTTCAGTGCAGGGTGTCACGATTAACACCAGCCGAACGATTCGAACCCCGCGACATCTCTGGCTCGATTAGCGGAGACCGTATCCATTCGGCTACCATTAACCGCGTGAAATAGCGTTGAATTTTAAACAATTTAATTAAGAAAGGAAAAGTAATTTCAAATATATATATATATATATATATATATATATATATATATATATTTAATTAAGTAAGGAAAAGTAATTTCAAATATATATATATATATATATATATGTATATATATATATATATATTTGAAATTACTTTTCCTTACTTAATTAAATTGTTTAAAATTCAACGCTATATATATATATATATATATATATATATATATATATATACTGTATACAAAAAATATTATATATATATATATATATATATATATATATATATAATATATATATATATATATATATATATATATATATATATATATTTGAAATTACTTTTCCTTACTCCAATAATTATTTTAATAATAGTAGGAGCACTGGGAACAATACTGAAAATCTTTTTTTTTTTAAATTGGCGAGATTGGAGTCAGAGAGATGGCTGAGAATATACAACTGATAACAATGACGAAAATGGCTGAAATATTAAGGAAACCCTTAAGTCGGAGTCTAATATATATGACCCGCAGGCGTTATCCGACCATACAGAAACTACTAAAATAGTAAAACGCAAAAGAACGTCACTTGAAAACTTGATAATTACAAAATTGTAGGTTAGCCCCCCCCCCCATCTGTCTTCTTTTTTTTATCATAAACTTGTGCCGCACCAAATAAAACGGAGTTTCAAGGAGGATGGAAAGACCGAGAAGAGAAAGCACTAACCAGACCTTCGCTGGATGAGTTCGAGGAGAGCTGAGACTGTGTGGAGGCTTATTGACACCCATATCCCAGTGAAGATCAATGGTCACTACCAATGAAAAATCAAAGGTAGATGACTGTTGTGATAAAGCAAATTAATTTGCAAAGGTTGTGAAAAGAGGTGGAGAGTACGGAGATCTGGAGAGACTTGTTGCCACTTAAACTCCAGGGAACACCATAGGTTGTTTTCAAAGAGAATTCGTTTATGGTGACCTGTGCGAAAACGCCTAGTGAGTAATAGTTATAACACTACTTAGATATCTTTTGGTTGACACTTTTCAAAGTAATCGTCGACAATGAAGGGAAATAGCGATTAAAAACGTGGTCAAAAGACCATAAATAATTATCGGGAATATGAAACGACAGGAAAAGGGAGAAGAAAAGGGGAAGGGGAGGAAAAATTCTCAACGTACACCCATAAGTTTCAAGTTGTGGGTATACTCTTTTTTATTCGCACAGAAATCAGTTAATTATCGAAAGTGGTCAAGTTAGTAGCCATTCTAGTCCAGGAACAGATGACACTGATTGAATCCAAAACGTTCCTTATTAGTTCAGTTGTCGTCAAACTTTCACCACAAAATCAATGACTCCGCTGCGAAGAAGGTAGGTTCTCTCTACCGTGCTAGAAAGATACTAACGCCCGAAAGTGTCCTATACCTCTATAAGGCCACCATTCGCCCATGTATGGAGTATTGTTGTCACATGTTGGTTGGTTCATCTACCACTAGTCTCTCGCCTCTAGACAAGGTTCAAAAGAGAGTCGCCAATCTAATAGGTCCTGAAATGTCATCTAAATTTCAGCCCCTGTCCCATCGACGAAATGTTGCATCCCTCTACCTTTTCTACAAGTACTTTAACGGTGAAAGCTCTGACGAACTACAAGCACTTGTGCCCCCTCGACGTAAATACCCCCGACAAACCCGACAAGCAGCTAAATCCCACCCCTTCACAGTAGAGATCCCTAGATGTAAGAGAGCCTTCTACTCCAGTAGTTTCTTCCCCAGGACAGCTAAACTTTAGAATTCTCTGCCGGGTCCCTGCTTCCCCAACTGTACTGACATGCAGAAGTTCAAGTGCAACGTGAACCGATATCTTTCTGCCCAACTCCCTACACAGTACCCCCGATGCCCATGTCCCTGATATTAGCCCCCTACAACAAAGTGGCAATATGCCTTGTTTGGGGTGAAAATGTAATAAAAATAAAAAAACACTCATCTAACTACAAATAATATCAACAATTTCCTCTACTGTCTATCTGTCTTAACCTAAACGTAGATTTCATGAAAAAAACCTCTTTCATAGAACTGTCCGCCTGTGGAACTCTGTTCCGTTGGCCTGCTTTCAAGCTGATTACAATATGGTTTTCTTCAAGTCCAATGTAAACAACTTTTTGTTGAGTCATCCTCTTTAACAATTCAATTATACCAAATTCCAACTATCAATGACTACTACACTACCGTAACCTATTTACCCTTATTCTCCAGTGGCCTTCGGGCCTTGATAATATTGTAACTCCCTTGTAAAAAAATATTAACGTAAATTGCTAGCAACCGCTCTGAGAATTTTTAAATGTGTCTTCGAAGGTGCCCTGTGCAAAGTAGTGAACGTTTTACCCGTGTACCCTCCAGTGCAGAATTGGCACGTCAATACATGTTCACCAATAGGCGACTTGTAAGTTTGTAAACGCGCGAATGTTGGTCATTTTTTCGTGGATACACGTCTTCGATTTAAGATCTTGAGTTAAAGTCAGCCCTAAGCGCTTATCAAAACAATGGGCTTATGTTGAGAACCTCAGGCACCATAAAAATACCACAGCAATCCCAGTTTTCTTATTTCCAATTACTGTATCTAAAATCCAATCAGAACAAGTTTGGACCAGCGATTAAAAAAAAAACACTTTATATTTGAAACATTGTCCAATACTATCTGCCCATGTATGATGATAAAATCGAAGTCCGAGACCTCGTTTAAGTCTCGGGAGACAATAGACAATCTCTTTAAGAGTTCTTGTGAGTATTCTATTGTGAAACAATGGTTGCACAATCAACAATCCTACCGCTTCTTAACTGGTATGTTTTAGTACATCAGCAAAGAAAGTCAGGGACAACTTAAAAACCATGCAAGGGTAAGCAAAGAGACCATACCCCAAAACAGTACATGATATTCTAAAATGGTCACCCATTTAATCTTCACTAAGAACATTGTCGTTTAACTTTTGTAATCGAACGGAAATCGATGTATCAGCGTCATTATGCAGTATTACGGAAATAAGCCGGTATCTACTTTGTTGGATCCTAGGTTAGTGACAATGGTAAACGCCAAGGACTGATGACCTGAGTGTTCCAAGTTCGAATCAAGTTCGTTTCACGAAATCACTTTCACTTAGGATGTTGGTAACCATCACGTAGTTCCGCCTGTAAGTACTGATGTTTTACTTACAAAGAATTCTGACTAGAAAAATATCGGAGAAACCAATGCCAATCTTGTGATTCATATGATATGACGACGATATCATCCTTAAGTCTCCGTTGGTCTGTATTCTGGCTAAGGTGCGAATAAGTGTTAACATTTCAATATCGTTTCTAACCTATTTGTCCTTTCTTTAAAGTTTTTCTTTTCGGTTCACATGTGCTATCCGATTGTCATTTGTCTAGTAAATAGGTGTGTGTGTGTGTGTGTGTGTGTGTGTGTGTGTGTGTGTGTGTGCGTGTGCACTATTATTTTATGTCCGTGTCGGTTTTTAAAGGGCATTCTAATATTGAACACTTTTTCGTTTACACCTGTGTCATTTTGTAATACTGTCGTTAGTCCTCGGCGCTCCCCTACGTGCACACGTTACATAACAAAGTGAAATCCTGCAGATTATCGTATCTCATATATTTAAGAGGAATCAATGCGTGGCAACTTCGAACCAATCGAAATACCTTGCACTGGCAGAATCCTAATATTTCTAACACCTGTTGTTTAAATCTAATCGCAAAGTTTAATCAAAACTTTTCATCATTTTCCTCTCCTTTCTCTGAGTGTAAAATTAAATCCGGTAAATCTTCGACTGAAGTAGGCTTAAACTTTAAAAATAGAGTTCAAATGGACATTGATCGATATCTTTGCAAACTGATTAGTTCTCTTGGTTATCTATAGAAGAATACGGACCGCTATTAAAATCGATTGTTTTGAACTTATTTAGTATATTTTTTGTTTTGTTTTTAGTTCATTTTTTGTGGCAAATATTTGGGTTGTTTCATGTTTTTTAAACAAAATGTCGGAATTATTTCTCTTTTTTTAGTTAGACTAAAATACAAAATTAAGAAATAATTGTTAGTAATAGAATGTCGATATTATAAAGAAAATCTAAAGCATTTTCTGACAAAAACAATTTCATTATATATATATATATATATATATATATATATATATATATATATATATATATATACATATATTTGTATTTTATGTATAATATATATATGTGATTATTAACTATAATAATTAGTAAATATCTAACAATATATATATATATATATATATATATATATATATATATATATATCCACTTTAGAAAAGCATTTCATCCAAGGCATGAAAATTGTTAAACAAACTGTTTTTACTATAGGCTTTAAAAGTAAAGGTACAAGATTCAATTTGAAATTTATTTATCTTCAAAGTGTACTTTTATAAATTTTACAAAGTAATGTATAAAAATTTAATTTAAATTGAATCAAAAAATTACCTTGGATTTATTTTATCTAATGTACATTTTGTTGCAATTTAAAAAAAAATCATTGACAATGCTATATCTATATCATTAATTGCTAGATGAAAGATAATGTTTTTAAAGTGCAACAAAATGTACATTACATAAAATAAATCCAAGGTAATTAAATTTTTATACATTACTTTGTAAAATTTATAAAAGTGTAATTTGATGATAAATAAATTTCAAATTGAATCTTGTACCTTTACTTTTAAAGCCTGTAGTAAAAACATTTTGTTTAACAATTTTAATTCCTTGGATGAAATGCATTTCTAACTTGTATATTATCTTTTTAAGATTATATTTTATTTAATTTATTTATTTGGTTTTAAAAAAATGAATGTATGTAACAAGTTGAATTCTTTTTAATATTCTACTCAGTAGAAAAAGTAACGTTTTTTTAAGTATTAGAATCTGATTTAAAATATTAAAAAAGAGCAAAACAAAGAAGCGTACATAATTAAATCTACTATTCTGTTTTTTTTCTTCTTTACTTCTATTTATTCTTTGTATTTCTATTTGTCTACTCTCTCTCTCTCTCTCTCTCTATATATATATATATATATATATATATATATATATATATATATATATATATATATATATATATATATATCTCAGCTCACCTCTGTTTAATCCCTCCAACTCCACTCTCTCTATCTTACCCAATTCCCTTCTAATTATAACCATTCTCCAACCTGCATAAAAGTCAACAAGTACTACTACTAGTAATAATAGTTGTCTCTCTGAAACGTGTGAAATCCACTGGTTGATAGGTATGCAAGTGCTTAGTAATTGGTGTGAGATCTTAAATAATAATTGTTAACTACAAAAAATTTCCAATGCTTTTATTAAATGCAACATTTTTGGATACTTTAAAAGGAAAGGTGTTTATTATTTAATAAAGAACAGTTTTTTATATTTTATATAAAGATATTGAACAAACAATAAGAAAGCTAGAAAATGAAAACCAGACATTTTTTTCAATTTTGATAATTTTTTTGGATTTGTTATAATCTTATTCAATCCTAAAATTTTAGTAAAGAGTCTAATTTTTTCAAAAAATACTCATCTTAGAAGGAAATTTGCTATTACAAGAAACATATTCAGAATCACTAATAATGTTCCATTTTTCTTCATTTTTCACAATACAAGTGAAATGACCAAAATCATATGTATCCAATGTATGCATTATGGCAGCATTTAATTTGAAATTTGTGCCAAAATATTTTGCTTTTTTGTATTAAAATACATAATTTCAGCATTTATTCTTTTAAAAACATCATTGATGATTGAAAATCGGTTAAGTGCAACACACAAATATTTCATTTTTTCAGGAAAAGTATAAGTAACTTTTTCCAAGTGTTCAGTATTTTGCTGCAATTCATTGCAATATTTAATGGCATAGGAATCAGTTTTAAGCAAACTTTTAAATTGCTGGCGACCATCAATGGGATGTAGTGTAAGAGTTATTTGTTTGGTATTATTTCCAATTAGAGTGGTCTGTAAATGACAGCCAACTTGGCGTCTACAGTTGCACTGACCATTTTCCAGTCTCTGACAATAAACCTCGTGTTTTCTGATACATTTTCTGGTTCTATTCTCCTCAAAAACAAACAATTCTTGAGCACTGTTGAGACATGTGTTCAATAAATGTTCCCAGAATTCAAGAGCATCTCGTTGTTCTCCATCATTAAATATTCCACCCATCATTTCTCTTCAATCAGCAACATGAACAAACCTTCTTTCTTAGAACTGCACGCCTGTGGAACTCTGTTTCGTCTGCCTGCTTCCCACCGGACTACAACTTGAATGTCTTCAAGTCCAATGTTAACAAATTCCTAATGAACCGCCCCCTTAAGTAAACACTTCATCAAATCTCCACACTAACGTAATGTACTTGCAATAACCCTTATCCCTGAGTGGCTTCCGGGCCTTGATAAGTGGTGATCACTGTGTAAAAAAAACAAAAATAAAAAAAAAACACTGTGGCTGCCAGGAACTAAAATCCTTATCAATTGTTGAATTGGCAATTCTATGGTTGGATCTGTTTTAATAATGTTAGTGAAATAAGGAAGCTGTTGATAAATAATCTGAATAATACAATTAGCAAAACAAAGAATTTTTTGTATTAATTTTAAATCTAATTGAACACTGTCACTCTTGCCAATTCTTTTGAGGTGTTTTATAGGAGGATTTTCATTTAATAGCAATTCACTATCAATATTAAATTCTTTTTTGCGCTTTTTCGAATTATTTGTTTAAAAAAATGACAAACTAGGTGGCTTTACACAGCATGGATCAAGTAGGGGCAAATCAAGTCTATTTCTTTTGGCTCTTAATTTATTATATTCATTCCATGCACTTTTGTCACACATTAATAATTTATAAGGGTCTAAATCAATTAAATAAACATAAACAATTTTCTTGCCTGTGATAATGCAACATAGGCCATTCCAGCTGAAAACACATCAGATCCTAAGTCAACTATAATGCCATCAATCGAAATACCTTGGGTTTTATGTACAATAAGACCGTAACTCAATGACAAAGGTATCTGACTTCTAGTGACAAAAAGTCCTGGCGAAACTTCATAATCAGCTTGTATATGTTCAATGTCAACAGCTTCATCCATATTGTCAAATTTTAGTCACAGAAAAACATTGCCATTTTTAAAATTAATATCAGTAATTATTCCCATAGTACCATTGCACAGACCTTTATTTACATCAATATGTCGTTTCAAAATGCACCGAGCCCCAATCGCAATTCTCAGTACAGTTTCAAGACCAGCTGTAATGGAAACTTTGTTAGCTTTAAGATTTTTAGGCTGTTTTTTAAAGTTTTTTATTAGATGACTTTTGTCTCATATTTGAATCTACAACCGCGATTTCAACTGTATTAATGCCATTGATTTCCAACATTTCCAACATTTTATTAATTTCTTTCACATCTTCATTTGTTGGCAAAATGCAAATTATATTCATTTCCTTTTGCTTTTCTATCAAGAGATTAGCTTTTTCTTTGGAATTAATTCTGTGAGAATTTAAAATCTTAATGTCGTTATCATTTGGTGATCCCAATCTAATTCTATTTAAAATGTCACCAAAGTTTTCAGTATCATCTTTTTGTCGCATATTAATTGTTAATTCATCATAATCAAAATAAGACCATAAATTTAGACCAGCTATTCCTAAACCTGATTTTTTTTGGCATCATAAATTGAAATTTTTGAAAATACAGGTTTTTCCTTCACAGGAGGAAGCTGAAATAAATCACCAAAAGTAACTATGGACATTTTTGCAAATGGAAAAATATTTTTCTTGAATCACCAAATATTTCTTGCAAACGTTGATGAATAAATGCCAATTGCAAATGGCTAATCATGCTTATTTCATCAATGATGAACAATCTCACATAACTAAGCATAGATCTAATTTCCTGAAGCTTAGTTTTAGATAATTCTTCATACTTTGGTGTGGAACCATGCTGCACTTTTAGTTGAAAAACGCTGTGGCAAGTGGATCCTTTCAACAAGAAAGCACTGGCACCTGTTGGGGCACAAATTATGACAGTTGGACCATTTACAGCTGGATAAATTAATGATAATTTATCTGCTAGTGCACTGACCAAATAATAAATTTCAGCACTTGTGGGCAGTCATCACAATTTCATCTTGAAATTGGTTTTTCCTCATTCCAATGGAAGTTTCTTTGCTCAATTTTAGCAAAAATTTCATTATAAATTGCCTTTTGAATTTGGTTGAGTTTTTGCTCATTTTCCAATACTTTTCCTTTAGTAACTTTTCTTATTTGAGGCATGCTCAAAACCACCTCACCATCAAATTCATCTTTTCCAATTAACTCAATTTGACCATTCATTTTCATCATCTTCATCATGGTTATTTTCAATGAATTTTTTGGCTTCTTGTTCCCAAACTTCGGCCCTTTCAATTGCTTCATTCATTTTTTTAACAATAACATAATTCATCATTTCAGATATGGAAGAGGCATTTTTCTTAAATGATTCAGCATAAGAATTACAACCATCAAACAAATAATCACAATAATCAAGCAAATCAATTTCTTCTAGACGCCATGGTTTGAACAACATCAATAGATTATGAAAAAAGTGCTCTTTTGTCTCTGAAGTTAATTTCACATTTGGAGTTTTAACAAATTTTTCTTTAACTTTACAGAAATAACCAAAGTTATTTTTAAGTTTCATTTCATCACTTTGATCATTTATTTTTAAATATTTGGTTCTCTCATAATTTCTAGCAACATAATATAAGCTTTTGTTTTCCATTGAATCAGGTCTATTTGGGTACCATGTTTCAGCCATATTGCCAAAGTACAAGTCTGTACAATCAGAAGACAGATTATCTCATTCTTTTTGTGGCAAAAATCTACGGGTTCTATATTGAGGCATGTCTGCACCAACCCACATGACAGTCTCATATGCTCCAAACAAATGGTGTCCCAACAACTTATCAGCTACTTCATAAGCCCCTAAATCTCTTTTGGCTAGAAATGAAAGGCCAGCATTTTTGTATTTACTATAAAGAGATTAAGAGTGGTCCAATGACCACACACCTTCAGTCTCACCTTTTTCATATTTAGTTTGATAGTTGGTGATATAATGATTCAATACCATTGAACTTTCCGAGATGTACTGTATATCAATATTAGATTTCCACATCATCAAAAGTACAGGATTATAATCATTAATATACTGTCGTTCAGGTCTTCTTTCCAAGTTATAAAGTTTTAGTAATTTTTTGCCATGTTTATGTGATTGAACACTTTCCTTAACAGTGTTAAACTTGAACTGTCCAACACCTCTGGGAAATCCATATCTACAAATGGTGTAAAATCTATTATTAACAAATTTTCTGAGATAACAAGATCCAGTACATGTATGGCGTTGCAATTTAGTAACCAAATATGACAAATTTGGAGATTGAAATTGAGATGGAAGACGGCAAGTAATTTTTGTTTCAATAAATTTCTGGACATCTGATGAAGAATCTTTATTAAAAACTGGGGCATTTTCACAATATAATTTCATGTGTACATGAAGAGCACCTCTGTGTTGGTACTCTAGACGCCAAAAATAATGATTAACTTTACTCAGTGGACCATTTTCATCAAGTATGACTACTTTCATGAATGCCAGAAATCGATGATAAAAATGTTCCCTCACTGCAACAATATCATTATTATTTATTCGTTCAATTGTTTTACTTTTTGCCATTTAACTTTTCTAAAAATTGATTTAAATCTTTCAGAAAATATTCATTGCAAGAAAGTGCCAAGAAAAATGTTGGCACACCATGACACTCAGCAAATGCTTGCAAATCACTATATTTTCGAAACCAAAATGCTTTGGATCCTTTCATATTAGACATCATCATGGACAAATTTCCTTCCAATTGTTTGTCATTGTTTTGTAATCTGTGTTTAAATCCTCTAACAGTAATGTTTGGCATTTTGGTAGTTTTCATAACTTCATAAATGCCAGCATCAATGGCTCTTTTATCGGCTTTGTCAGCACAAAACATTAGGTACTGCATATCTTTCCTAAATCTAGCATCAGAATGATTTAATCTATTCCTTATGAACATAAATGGCTTCACATTGCCATATGTGCGTTCAGTTGAAAATATTCCAAATTTGCCTTTGGTATACAAATTAGGAAAACACAGTAATTCCAAATGTGGATCATTATCAGTAAGCAATTTTCCCTCAATTCTTGTTTGTCTGTAAATTATTAAGTCTTTTTCAGGTGACAATAATGGCTGCATATCTTGAACCGTATGATGCTCATAGGAAATCTGAGTTCCATTTTGAATTAAAAAATGATCCATTTTAAAATTGTCCTTTTGTCCAGTACACGTGACAATATTCTCTAAATTAGCATTTTTATTAATAGTAATATCACTATACAAAACATATTTTCTTTCAGCCATTCTAGTGCTTTTAATACTTTATTGATGTCAACTAATGACCGCCAAATTACATTTTTTTGCTTGGCAATGTATGGACTAAGATTTCCATAATATCATTTTTATTTGATGGCAAAGTGTTCAAGACATGATTAATAGTAGTTTCCATTGGCAGTGGAAGATGAGTAGCTATTCCTCGAATAGCTGGAACGAACAAACTTTTTTCTCTTTTGAAACTATATGGCATCAATGTTATAATATTCATGAAACATTTGACTCTTTGAATTAAAAGCTTTTCATAAAAATTCAAATTACCTATTTCAGGTAGAATTTCTGTGACTTCAAGTCCATTGATTGATGCCAAAGTAAGTATTTCTTTATATTTTAGATTATATCGACAAGATTTACAAATACTGCAAGGAAGAGTATAGTTCAATCGAATAACCTCTAATATTTCTTGTGACACAAATTTTTCAATTCCCCATTTTTTCACTCAGGCAGTTCAGTCTTTATGTCTCGTCTCATTTTGCAATGTCACAATGGTTTAATTTAAAATCGTAAATTTCTTTTTTTTTTTTTTTTAATTTTTTTATTACATTTTCACCCCAAACAAGGCACATTGCCACTTTAGTGTAGGGGGCTACTATCAGGGGCAGCAACTGCTGGGGCACTATGTAGGGATTTGGTCAGCAAGATATCGATTCACGTTACACTTGAACTTCTGCATGTCAGTACAGTTGGGGAATTCCAGAGTCTAGCGGTTCTAGGGAAGAAACTACTGGAGTAAAAGGATCTCTTGCATCTAGGGATCTCTACTGTGAAGGGATGGGATTTTGCTGCTTTTGTCGGAGGTATTTACGTCGTGGGGGCACAAGTGTCTGCAGTTCGTCAGAGCATTCACCATTAAAATACTTGTAGAACAGGCAGAGGGATGCAACGTTTCGTCGATGGGACAGAGAATGAAGCTTAGATGCCAGTTCAGGGCCTATCAGATTTGCGACTCTCTTTTGAATCTTGTCTAGGAGCGAGAGACTAGAAGCAGATGCACCAGCCCAAATGTGACAGCAATACTCCATACATGGGCGAACAGTGTCCTTATAGAGGTACAGGATACTTTCAGGTATCAGTAGTTTTCTAGCACGGTAGAGAGAACCTACCTTCTCTGCAGCGGCCCTGGCAATGTTTTCAATGTAATTGTTCCAACTCATGTTTCCTGTGAACGTTAGGTCAAGCATTTTGAAAGATGTGCTCTCAGATAGGGAGTCACTGGCCATTGCTATTGATGGCAGAAAAGGTTTCTTGTAATTATTGAAGGAATCCAGTTTAGTCTTGGCAGCATTGAATGTGACCATCCATTTTTGTCCCTATTCTACTACAGATTGGAGGTCATGCTCTAGTGTTTTTGCCATTTTTTTTAGCTATGTGTTCATTTGTTTTCCTGTCATGCCTGTTATAGAGTGTGGTGTCATTTCGTAATTTGTAAATAGTTTGTTATATTTGTGACATATGACTCAGTATGCATCTCATCTTTGGTTTCAAGAAAATAGTAATCATATTTCTCAGAAATATCAGAATCCAAATTGTTTTGATTGATCAAAGTAGAAAACAATAACCAATCACCATTATTATAGCAATGTCAAATTTATTAAGCCAATTTCAAATTGACACCAGTCTATACATTTTCCTAAGAATTGTCCTTAAATACTGTGAATGAGATGCCACCCACCTTAAAAAAGCCAAATTGTGAGTGCAATCTTTCTGGCCAGCACAAAAAATTCCATCAGAATGTACTTTTTTGCAGTTCTGAAAATTATCTAATATTTTTCTCATTTGAGAGATTTTCATCTGAGGATTAAAAACATTCAAAATACTGTGGATTTGTTTGACATATTTTAATTGTTGATTTGTGTCTGGACAGCCTTTATTTATGCTACAAACTCTAGCCAATGATATATGCTCATTCGATTTTTCATTTTCTACATCATCATTAATATTATTAACAATGGCAATTTTATTCACAATACTATTGCAACCAACTCTTTGTTCGTTATCACTTTGAGGCTGATTACAATTGCATTCATTTGTACAATACATGAATTTATAGTTATGGTTCTGCAACTGACTCAATGGGACATACCGACAGGCAGTTCTGTCAGTTAAAATGTGCTCAGTTGAAAAACAATGGAAGGTTATATTCCAATATTTTTTCATTAAGCCAATTTTATCAGCTTCTTGTACAATAGAGTTGATATGTTTAAAATAATTTTTCAATTGACTAATCATTAAATTTTTCATACCAACTCCTTTTATGTAGTTTTTATTTACTGCATTAAATGTAACTCTGTTAGGCTCTTGCTTTGGATTATCATTCGATTCAGTATTTTTTTAATGAAGTTTTTATATGATTGAATCAATTTTTTCAAAATTATTATTTTTGGCATGGAATCACCATAAAATTTTCTTTGATTTTTATTTAGACCAACTTTTTTTAATAAAATTTGTTTATAAAATGATTCCGTTGTGGACATTGTTTGGAATCCGATCTTTTCGAGGTCGTCCAGATCGTTTTCTTTTCAGTACTATATTGGTTTTTACTATCCGGAACAACAGTATTCCGCTCTAACAGATAAGAGGCTTGAAATGTTCTCTGTGTTGCAAATTAAACATTCTTCAAAAACGCACAGATTAATCATTCTTCAAAAATGTTTGATAGGGGTACCTGAAGAAAATGGTAGCAATTTAGGTAGAACGGTGCTTGGTTATACATCTCATGCCGTCCTGCCCAAGACCGAAGCTTGTGTGCTGCTATGGTTCGAAATGTGGTTCACACTAAAAGAAATCCAACTGAACCCAGCTGGATCGTCACAAACTAACGTTCCTCTAGTTTGTTGTGCGTTTCAATACACGATCAATGTTAGCAACTATTAAAGAAGCAGGTAATAAATGAATAAAATATATGAATAATATGTTACTAATATGAAAGACAAAGTTGTAAATTAATCATGTTAATAATTTTTAATTATAACAATATGCATCAAGTAAATTACAATTGTTTAAAATGCCTCTTCTATTAACCGGCAAAACCTTTTGCACCGCTCTGATAGTAAGGAAAGATAAAGCACCAACAAATAGTTCTGTCACGTGACCTATACCGTAACTTTAAAGTCAAGCTTACTTGCTTACCTCCATTTCTGTCTACTCTGACTCTAGGGTTTTACTTCATTACCTCACTACGGGCTCATAATATTACGCAAAGTCAGTTTGAGATATTAGTCAACCATAAACTGCTTCAGGCTATGACGAACAAGGCCGATCGTCCTAAAATAATTTCGCTGTAATACAAGTTTTAACAATAAACACCTATAGATCTGAGGTCTAGCCATTGCTCGAAGCACTCCAGTAATTTATATCTACTTTTTCTTTTTATTCTATTGAGTCACCGCTTATTAAGGTCTGGATTCCACTCAAGGATAAGCGTTAATGTCAGGTGAGATAACACCGTGATGATCAGTGATGATGGAATTTGGATAAGTATTAATTTATTTAAGAGGATGGTTCATCAAGAAATGGTTTTTGTTGGACTATACGATGTAATCAGCTGGGAAGCATCTCCGCGCTACACATGCAGGGAAGATGCAGATGTCGAATAAGCAAGTTTATAGATATTCAAGAAACCTCTTTGCAATGGGGAAAATAAAGGACGTAACGGTGACATGTATATTTTTTCTTAAAAAGGAAACAACTTGTCAGATTCGTTTGAAACTGAAACTTTGTAAACCCACTGGAATTCAACTGAGAGAATGCGATTTAGAAGATGGCGTATCATGTGAGGCTATCCATCGAAACGTTACTGTAGTAAACTTTACTAGTATTGAAAAAATTCAGAAACCGTCTACAACATAGCGAATAAAGCTTGCCATTTAGAACAGTTTTTCTCATCCTGTTTTACATGGTGGCACTCTTGAGTTCTATCTTTTCTTTTTTTTTGCGGAACAGACATATTACTAAAATAAATATTTTCCATTTCCAAACATTTTTTTTTGCAATAAAATAATAAAAAAATTATTGAAACTGATTGATTGAAATCTAATCTGCAATTTGTAAGCTATGGTAGTATTTTTTTGTTTTGTTTTTTTTGTTTTTGTTTTTTGTTTTTTTGTTCTTGATTTTTTGCTTTTTTTTTGTTCTAATCCGGAACAGTATCATTCCCAACTCACGTGTAATGAGCTCAAAATCCACTTTTTATTTAGAGATGAATCCTCCTTCAAGTACATTCATACAATAAAAGTACGATGTAGACCAGTTGCGTGTGAGGAACAAAATGATAAGTCATTAGCTAAATGAAACCATAAACTGAAAATCATCATCTTTTTAAATTAATTAATTCTATAATTGGCATTGGTTTCCCCGATATCTTTCCAGTCAGAATTCTTACTAAGAAGATATCAGATATTAACAGCAGGGACCATCCAAATGTTCATATTTACTTGGCTCCCCACGAAGGCAGAGTTAAACACAAGGTCGGTTTGTAATGTGAGAAAAATCCAGATCTCCCATAAAAGGCTACTCTGGATTAGAACAAAAATAAAAATTGTCTCAATATAGAGGGATTTCTTCTCGACTGTCCAAAGACAAAAAATATGAAATGTAGTATCAGAACAGATACTACACTTTGCAAAATTGCCAAAGAATCCTATTTAGTTGCATCCCTGTGAGAGCAGAGTTAGACACAAGGTCGGTTTTTAATGTGAGAAAAATCCAACTCCCAAAAATTGGAACTTTGTCCACTGACCGAGGACACAAAAGGTGAAGTGTAGTATCAGAACAAATACTACACTTTGTTGCTAACCAAGTTACCAATATCCCAAGTAACCACCATCATTTCTGAAGGCGAAAACAGCAATAGAGTTGAAATGTGCGAGATATTTCTTCCGCACTTTGTATTTTCTTTTGTTTCTGTCGGATTGTTTTTTTCCCTATCATTACAGATATACGTAGATTCACACGATTAAAAGTTTTTTTTCTTTCTTATCGCCTAGAAAATGTTTTTGTTTGTTTTGTTTTGTTTTCGTAACTTCTATAATACAACACGAGATTCCACAAATATTATTAACAAACACATGGACAGTGGTGCGAGATGCAACAAGAAAGAGTAGGAGTCACGTTTTGCAGTTGGTTCAAGTTTAACTCGTAAAACCAGTTTGTAAACCCACGCCTGTGAACGGCGGGAAAACACCGTGAGGCCAATCAGCAGAAACTTTGTGGTAATTTCATTGGGAGAAGATAAACGACGATCACAAAGATGCATTACAAGTAATAATTTATCGATATTAGACTTTTGTAGATACGGATGGCTAAAATAACAATAATAGTGTCCCTTCACGAGGTAAGAAATAAGCATACGTGTCCCTTCACGAGGTAAGAAATAAGCATACGTGACCATGGCAAAAGAATCATATATATATATGTGTGTGTGTGTGTGTGCGTGTGTATGTATATGCATATATATATATATATATATATATATATGTGTGTGTGTGTGTGTGTGTGTGTGTGTGTGTGTATGTGTGTGCATAAATATATACATAAGTATGTATATATAATCATATTATTTACGTAGGTAAACCTTCTATGTACGTAAAAAATATATAAATAAAAAATAAATGAGCATTTCCGTACAAGGGAGGAAACTCTTTACCACTGAGATAAGAGGATTGAATACAAAGACGTCGTTTCCACGCTGCTACTATCGCTAATAAAAAATAAAAATAACGATAGATAGATAGATATATAAATATATATACATATATATATAGGAATACATATATATATATATTTAAATATATACGTATATATATATATATATATATGTGTGTGTGTGTGTGTGTGTGTGCGTGTGTGTGTGATTTTGTATACGTGTGGGTGTGTATACGTCTAGATCTGATATTAATAAAAACTGATAACGATCGTACAAAAAATTCATTTTTTGTTGAATTCTTAGAGTGAAGAGTTTTTGTTGTTGTTGTTGTTGTTGTTGCTGCTGCTGTTGTTTTGTTTTTGTTTGTTTGTTTTTTGTTGCTTTTTACTTGGGAGGCAGCATTTATCAAGGCTCGAAGGCCACTCGAGGATAAGGGTTGATGAATGTAAGGTGGTAGTGCAGTAATGGTGTAAATTTGGTATGATTTGATTATTTATGGGACGGCTCAATATGAGCTTGTTTACATTGGGTTTGAAAGCTACCGTGTTGTATTCAACCGGGAAGCAGGCTTGAGGAATAGTGTTCCAAAAGTGAGAAATTCTGGAAAAGAAGCTTTGCTCGTGGAATCTGCGTTTCGATTTAACACAGATAGAGAGTAGGGGAAATCATATATAGTGGTTGTAGCTGGTCGAATGTTTTTTTGTGAAAGTTTGGCAATGCGTACATTATTTATTAAATTAATTTGCCTTGTAAATTGCTTGCTCCATATATATATATATATATATATATATATATATATATATATATATATATATTATCAGGGAACCCCGACGTTGTCCAGGATTGAATGAGGATCAACAAATGCTACACAATTCCGTACTTTTATTGTCATCGTAATCGGTGAAATCGCACATTTTTTTTCAATCAAATCAATTGATTGCCTGCTCTAATTGTGGACATCCCTCGCAGGCTTTACATGCCACATAGTAGTGACCTCGTCCACAATACATTGAATTATAGAGAATCTACTGTTGATTTTATAAAAAAAAATATCTGTAAATCATGCCTTTCCATGAAGTTTTAAATCATAGTTTTAAATCATAGTTCAATCGTGCTCTTAAAAAATGCATTCATTACGAACGCACCCCTGTTTTATAAAAGAATCTACAGTTGAATTTTCGACTGGACCTTTCTACTTGGGCGGAGAAAAAACCTCTCAAATGCATTTGTGATGTTATGTTGTGTAAAAGTGTTAACTTTGGTTAAGATCGAACTTCTTTCTTTAATCGGATATTTTTTTTTTCGATTATTAGTTTTCAGAAAAATTCTTATAATAAAATCTATATAAGAACTCTTTCAGACTGCTTAAGTACCTTCGTGTGAAATTAAAAAAAAAAAAATCAAGCCAGCCGTTTCAAAGTTCATACGCAACGAACTCAGCCACAGAGTTCCTTTTATATATATATATATACTAGCAGGTCGCCCGGCGTTGCCCGGTCATAAAATACATATAAATATCATATTTTAATTCATACAGAAACTGGGGCATTTGCATGCAATATTATATCTTTTTCTAAACAGTTCACTTTTTGTAAGTAAAAAAAAAAAAAAATACTCGAGCTGTGGATTAAAAAATGACTTTTTGAAATTCGTGCAGATCTTAGAGTTCGAGAGAAAGATTTGCGAATTCGACAATATACACCTAAAGAAGGCTAAAATGTTGTGAAAATAAGACTCAAGATGGGAACAGTAGTTCGAAGAATTCAAATAGTCATCTTATCCAAATAATGATCTTATTTCTGTCTGTATTCCTCGATCCCACTGATTAATTTTACTGCATCTAAGACCAAACTTCTAGCTTTCCATCATCAATGCTCGTATCCCCGTCTGGCATCAATTGAAATGAATGGCTCTCATCTTGAGGAGGCTCCATGTTTTGACAAGCTTCTAGGTTTGGCCTTTACTCCCAATCTGAAATGGAACACGTATATCAAATCCATTGCCATGGTCGCTGGAAAAATGGTGGGATCCTTCTATCTCACTCCTGATGCAATTCTTTACCTATATAAAAGCCAGGTACCGCCAACGATGGAGTACTGTTGCCACATCTGGGTAGGAGCTGCTAGAAGCAGCTTATCCTGTGTAGACAGAAGTAAAAAAAAAACTGTGTAGCCTTGTAGGGGATGCCTTTTTCTCTTCTCTTCAACCTCTTTCCCACAGAAGAGACGTTGCGAGACTGTCTCTTCTTTATCGTTATTTTCGTGGCAAGTGCTCGTCTGAGCTTCAGTCTATGCCCCCTAGCCTGACTTTCACGAAAAACACTCGTCTAACTGAAACCACTATCAATAATTTCCCCCATTCTTTATCTGTGTCTAAACATAAACGTGGATTCCATGAATAAAGCTTCTTTCTTAGAACTGCACGCCTGTGGAACTCTGTTCCGTTTTCCTGCTTTCAAGCTGGCTACAATATGGCCGTCTTCAAGTCCAACGTGAATAAATTCTTTATGAGCTGTTCGCCTTAAGTGTGCCAATTTACCAAATTTCCACTACTAACGATGACTGACATATTCCCCTTGACCAGTATACACTCATTAACTCTTATCCACGAGTGGCCTCCGGGCCTTGATAAGTAGTGACTCCTTTGTAAAAAAAAAATGTCGATTCTTGTAGCCGTCACCCCAATTCTTTGTTTAGTATCAAAACGATACATTTCCTGACGACGAGCTGCTAAAAATTTGACATCGCCGCTCTAATTTCCAAATGACAATCTCATTTCCTCCTTCTAATTGTATACTCTCAGATTTCTCCATCTTCCGAACGTTACTTCCGCTTTTTCTGTTTACTATCAAGACGATGCATTTTGTACGAATCCCGTGTGCAATCCCTGGGAAGCGAACTCAATTGTTCTTCGACATTTGTAAAAGTCAATTGTTAATTATTTAAAGGAATGCATGGAGTGACAAAGAAAAGGAAACAACGAAACGCTTCAAATAAAATGCTGAATTAATTTGTATACATAATTGAACGAAGGATTTTTATCGTGAAAAACAATAAAAAAACGGAAATAAATTTCGATGTATAAAGTGAGTCATTTTTTTTGGGGGGGGGGGCAGATTTTTTTGGGGGGGGGTATTTTTTGTATTTTTTTTTTTTTTTTTTTTTGGTATTTTTTGGGGGGGTATTTTTTTTGTATTTTTTTGTATTTTTTTTTGGTATTTCTTTTTTAATCGTCAGTTTTAGTTTTACGGCATATCAACCTTTTTGATTGATGCCAAAGTAAATAGCGTATACGATGGAGTGAATGTAATATTCACAGATTTAGTGAGAATAATTTGTTGCAATAAGTAATATTATCGGCAGAAACTTGGAAATGTGAGTATGTACATAATTTACAAGTTCGGCGTCTCAATTGGTCGGGGCATGTACAGCATGCAAGCTTTTGCTTCAATTCTTTAACAGGCACTAGACTGGTATACCGATACAGACCTAAGTTGAGAGCTTAGAAAATGGTATAACTGCATTCAACAACTGAGATCAACGTTTTTGATCGGACACTGCCGGGTGTTACCTACCTCGGCGTTAAATATTAACACCAAATGACAATCATCATCACCATCATCATCATCATCATCATCATCATCATCATCATCATCATCATCATCATCATCATCATCATAATTTAGCTTGGTTTATTTTACGGCACATCTATGGTTTATTTAATGCTGAATAAAGGTATCACATATCTATATATCTATAAAAGTGAGAATGTGTGTGAGGACATTACTCAACCTATATACTCAATGAATTTTTGATTTACAGACTTGAAATTAGGTATATAAGGTATTTAAACATAAGAAAAAAAAAAGTTAATCGGTTTTTATCCCGAACAAAGGGTTGCTAAAAAGCCAAAATTGAAAAAATGGAATGTGGGGGGGGATTTTATGTTTTCAACTGTTTCACGATTGCGCATGTGCTGTCTTGAAACATAGCGGCTTACTTGTGTAAAGTATAAATTTGTTTGAAAACATTTATTAAAGGTTGTGTTAAGCTGGTCTTATGTTTATCGTACTTGACTCACTGTCTTTAGGTTTTGGTTTCGATCTCAGCCCGAGTATTTTTCTTTTTTTTTTTTACTTACAAGAAGTGAACTGTTTAGAAAAAACATAAAACTCGCATGCACATGTCTCAGTCCCTTCCCGATTTTTTTTTCTACTTCTTTAAAAGAAAAAGTTTAACGCTACGTTTAATACTTACGGTATTTCTGTTTATAATAAATAAGAGTTCTGTATTAATTAAAATATAATATTTATACGTGTTTTCTAACCGGGCAACGACATGCGGCCTGCTAGTAATTCTATAGGGAGGGTGGTGGCGATGATGACGACGATGATGGTGATGATGGATTAACTAGGATTCACTTCGCTGATTGGGTCATGCCAAGGACTCAGAAAATTGGACCTCTTTACTTTATTACTAAGAAAGTAAAAGAGAAAAAAAATGACCTGTTGGAGAAGAAAACGAGACCAAAAACCTAAGCAACCAGTCCGACAAAGTTTTGATCATTTGCAACCGAGATTTTATTTAGCCTGTCCAGCTGAAGTACCATTCTGTGCAATTTTATGATGTTAAATCTCCCGGGATTTACTTTCTCGCTATTTTTATAGAGGGGCTTATTTAATTGTTACTCGCCGGAGGTGCCCCTACTACGGTACGCTGATGGAGCTACGAATTTTTGCGGATCAGACTGCACTTTCTCTTGTTCGCTAGCATTTCAATCACTACGTCAGACCAAGACTTCGCCTTGTGTCACATCTTTCTTTTCTTTCTTTTTTACACAGTGATCACCACTTATCAAGGCCCGGAAGCCACTCAGGGATAAGGGTTATTGCAAGTACATTACGTTAGTGTGGAGATTTGATGAAGTGTTTACTTAAAGGGGCGGTTAATTAGGAATTTGTTAACATTGGACTTGAAGACATCCAAGTTGTAGTCCGGTGGGAAGCAGGCAGACGGAACAGAGTTCTTTCTGTAGTAGGAGAGGTTAAATACTAACCCATTTCTTGTTACGTCAGGCTGTAGCACTGTAAAGAAGATATGGACAGTTATGTACACAAAAGAACTAGAAGAATTAGCTTCTGTATGGAAATCGCTCCAGACAATGGGTGAAGCCACTTGATGTAAGCAGCTAACAAGAACGAAAGATGGTTATCGCAAAGATTAGAGGCACCTATTATCCTTAGTTTTTAAAAAAAGACAAATCTAGAATTAGGAGGAAAACAGTCAACAAGATATCTTACAGTGAAGTATTAAAACAGCAAATTTATGAATTCTACTATCCCAACGAGTCAAACGAGCTGGAACAAAGGAAGCAGAGAGCAGACAATTGTGAAGAATACATGCTATAATAGTATTTATAGAAAAGACTAAGACTAGAAACATCAGGGTTGTGGGAGAAAGGGGGTTTACAAAGAAAATCAAATGAACAAATCATGAGAATATGCAACAATTGTGTCAAAAGATGTGACTACGGAAAGTGAATTAATTATTCTTAGGTTGATAGATGGAACACAAGATAAATCGCACAAATATAAAATACTAGAAGATATACCCGGCGTTTCCCGGTATTAAATGTACCGTTATATCCCTCCCTTTAAAAGAAAATGAAGTAAAATAAAACGGAAAGAAACGGAGACATATACATGCGAGTATTGCTTATATATATATATATATATATATATATATATATATATATATATATATATATATATATATATATATATATATATAAACAGTTTACTTCATATAAGTAAAAAAAAAAAAAAACGCAATAACCGCTAGATCTACTTTCCAGGATACGTAAAAGTGTTTTCAAACCTCGCGAAACCGAGAAGTCGCAAACAAAAAATTAAAGCAGCAACAGACAGCGCACGAAGCCACTTGATGTACGGAGTAAAAAAATAAAAAGAACAGATTTTGACTCAGAAAACAGCAGTTCTTCTTCTTTGTCAGAAACATCACTCATGGAATGTGAGGACTAAAGGACAAAAATAAGGGAAGCGAGATTTACTAGGCTGCTGAAAGTAAACGATTAAAAATGGAGTAGAATTAAATACTGTGCCGACCCGTATACTTTTAACGCGCGGAAACTGCACGATTTTTAATTTCATAATTGTATTTAAATTATTGTCTTATCGACACACGAAAAACAAGAATGGCCACCGAGATCGTTAAACTTCATTAAATTTAGGCGGTTATATGTGATTTTATGTGATGCCTTTGTTTATTTGTTTGTTTGTTTGTTTGTTTTATATACTTGAGACTTAGTGATGGAGTATTTCTTTTACTATAATTTCAGCATGAATTTACCCTCGACCATTTTGGTTCTAGATTAGCCGAGAACATGAAATAAAAGAAATGTGTCCAGTCTTGAGGAAAGTGCTCAAACTGCACAAGATCATTTTCAGACTTTTGTTTTATTTTACTTTGAAGTTCTCAGAAATCAAGGTGTCCACTACTTGGAGCTAACACTTGAACTCTATATGACATACATGGATGTTCGAATCTTCCATTAAATTTCATTATCTCTCAAACACTGAGTTAGTAAAGAGGTTCAAACGATAAATTTCCTTTCCCAAATTAACCATTTTCATTATTTTAAGATTTTTTTTCATTTTTCTTCCTCTTTTTCTTCTAGGGGGTGGGATATCCAACCATATGCCTAATATTTACCCCTATTTTAGTGAGTCCAACCAAGAGATCGTTTTAGGATTCTAGCCGTCCCTTTAAGTACAATCGTTTGTATTTCACTTGCACTTGGTTTACCGGGTATACTTGCTAAGTACTTTTTAAAGTTCTTTTTCAGTTGCTCCTATGAGGGTTAAAATGTTATATATTAGAACCCCACGCTAGTAAGTAGCGATTATGTTAACTCGTATGAATTTTGGCGAGGGTCACATTATTACATGTCAGGATGACCTGACACTAAACGATAATATACCAGATGCAAGTGGGGAGCCGAAGTTTTGTTTCCGATACAAAACGCGCTGGAAATGCACGTGTCTGAATGATATGATATAGAGATGATGCCACGCATGGGAGGAGGCAGAATAAAGTTTCTAGGCAGTCCATCGTTGGGAGCGGTGCAGACAATGTGTACCCGGCAATGTAAAAATCTCAATGTTGCCTCGAGATTCTGTCTGTGTGTCGCTATCATTAAAACTACGTTTGAAAACAAAAAATGGGTGATTAATTGGATATTGCTTTCTCGACTCAAGAGTGAACTCCCTTCCTCTAAATAAAAACTTTGAAACATCAGCAAGTTTACATGGTGTTCACATGCACGAGTACTTTTGTCTAAAGGAGGCCAGGGATAAACAAACAGGAGATGATCACGGTTAGTCATGGATGACAATGGAAGCAACTATGAAAGGAAGACCGTCACGCAAACAGCCTGCGTAAAGCGTATTATATAAAGGTATTTTTTTACATGGAAACCGCCCTAGACAAGACATGAAACCACTTGAGGCAATGATCTAAAAATAGAAGTACTTCAAGGTCAAAAACTTGCTTATGATGAGGGCTAGACGAATTAGATTGTGACCCAGAGAACAGCAATACTTCCTCCTTAGTTAGAAACATCGCTCTTTGAATGTGAGGACTAAAGGACAAAATAGGGAAAGCGAGAGTTAAGCAGCCGCCGAAAGTAAACTCACGATTTACTTTCTATTGTTCTTAGTTTTATGTGTGTCTTGATCGCTCATTGACGAAAACGCACATGCGCAAAAGTATACGTTTACGTAAACGACGAAATGTGAACTGTTTGCTTAACGTTAAAAGGTAACAGAAAGTATAGGATGGGCAAATCCTTCACATGTTTAATACGTGATATCTAGCATCTGAAAATAGTGCAAGGATTATGAGATTAGCTAAAAAAAGACGAATCAAGAAGCTTAACCCTTTCTTTCTTGAACGTTGACGTTTACACAGTAATCTTATATAGAACTACAATCTCCTTAACTATTATTCGTTCCTGCATTATAAAGAGGCCTACAGAAGAATCATGAGAAACTGTTTCGCCGCCGGTTTTGAGTGGACCGGAAGCGGAATTTTTTCTTTCGTTCTTTCTCTCTTTCTTTCTTTCTTTCTAGTCAGAATCTCTGAGTCCTAGAATAGATTTCCAAGAGATGTAGCAAATGTACTAACGATTCAAGGCGAAATTGGGCATGTGCTGGCTACTGTATCCTCTTAGTTATACCATAGTTTCTTTAAATTGCAACTGAAGCATGCTTGTTTTATTGTTTACAAAATGTATTGAATTTATCATAATGGTTAGAGCGTTCACCAATGTACCAGGAGACCAGGTTTCAATCCTCAGGTGAATCATACTAAAGATTTTTTTTTAAATGGTCCTTAATCCCGTTTTGCACTCAGTATTATAAGGGAGAGAATCAAAGTGGAACATTATTTGGGAAGAAGTGGCGCACTCTCTTACATCGGTGTAGTCGCTAATGAAAATGGAGCCTTTGTGTCGCTCTTGAATATGGTAAACCACTTTACATTTGACATATCGTGATCAAGGAAAAGCGTAACATTAAGTTCTATCTCATTTTACATGCAAGTCTACACAAGAAGAGATGTCACTTTATAGCGAGGAAAATAATGCGCTAGAGTCAAGATTGTCTGCTCTTTTTTTCTTCCGGTTTCTGCTGTCCATTTAGCGGAGTGATTAGACATTCTCAAGCGGGTAAGAAAGCCATTCTTAACATGTGGAAACGGAAGAACTTTCACATTATATGAGACGAGGATGGTTATTAATTAGAAGGGATCATATCTTGCTTATCACCGTCATTCCGTCTGCGAAGCTGAAACGGGAAGTCAAAAAGAGCAGTCAAATGCCCATTTTACTGACCGTGTTCTCTAGAATATGTATTCTATAATTCATAAGTTCATTAGTTTAGGAGTTTCCGTCACACACACGTGCGCGCCGTCCGGTTAAAATAGTGTTGTATTTTATTCATAGTTAAAGTATATAGTAACATTTCTTAAGAGAACAGAGGTTTATTAATTCAGATTTAGTAGAACAACAGATATGTGAGAGGGAGGAAGAGGTATAGAGAAAGGAATAGATGAACAGGTGAACTTGCGAAATATATGAAAACTTTATTTTAGCTGAAACTTAAAAAAAAATGTTTGTAGTTATTCTCTCGCCCGTCATTGATGGGAACTCGATTTAAACTGTAGGTGTGCGTGACGAGCAATAATATTTTGCTTTACTTGCCACCGAGGAGACCCCACCCTCAGCACAACCACTGACGATTTTCAAAAGACAACACAGACACAGTCACACAAACGGATGGACGGACACACACACACACACACACACACACACACACACACACACACACACATATATATATATATATATATATATATATATATATATATATATATATATATATATATATATATCACATCCGGGTGAAAACACTACTACCAACAACAAGTCACACCTGGTACGATTTCTGATCGTTTTGTTTTTTATCTTTTTTTTTTTAATTGTGTGTTTTAAATACAGCAAACAGAATATAGAGAAATAATAGGCCCTCTATTCAAACATGTAATTAGTTACACATTTTATTTATTTATTTATTGATGTTTACTGTTATGTTTTTTTGTTGTTGTTTTTTTACCTGTCGATGTGACGATGGCGGAAACGTGATACTAATGTATACTGGCCTGTAAGTGGCTTGGTATATCCAAGGATTATTTTTTTTTTATATTATCTTGTGGATTGGACCATTGAAGCGTCAAAACACGTGAATTTCCTTTCAGAAAAAAAAAAAGAAAAAAAAAAGAGGACAAACCCAGGAATGGAAAACAATTTTTAAAGGGAATATTTACTTCTAGATTCTCTTGGTAAGTTTCAATTTCTATTTCTTTAGTTTGTCAAATTTTTTTCATCACTTGTCCCTTTATATATATATATATATAAAGTGACATAGGAGGGTATATATACACACAAAGGGGCATGAGAGGGTAAAACACTCATATATATATATATATATATACTAGCAGAGAAACCCGACCAACGAATGTTTTACCCTCTCATATTATAGTGTCATCGAAATCAGTAAAATCGCCCGAAGTTTCTTTGTCCACAATACATTGTAGTCTACATTGCTCTGTAGAGAACCTACCGTTGATTTTATAAAATTGTTTTATATTGTTTTATATAAAAGCTTGAATTAAAGTTTCGTTCAATTGTGCTCTTAAGAGAAACATTCATTTCGAACGCGCCTCTTTTATATATCAGATCTTACTGTTGATTTTATATGACGGGCCTTGCTGCTTCTGCAGTAAGAAAACTTCTCGAAAGCACCTGTTATGTTAGGCTGTATAATGCGTTTACTTTAGTTAGAGTCGCCTGTTGGTTCTTTCATCGGATTTTTCCGATTCTCGATACTTATCGAAGACATTCCTATACAAATCCTGCCAAAGAACACTGCCAGGCACATAAAGCATATTTGTATGAAGTTTAAAAAAAATCAATCCGGCCGTTTAAGAGTCCACACGTAACGAACCCCCACACATACACATACACAGACACAGACACAGACACACACACACACACCTCACTGGTCTTTTTATTATTATTATTATTATTATTAATATATATATATATATGTATATATGTGTGTGTGTGTGCGTGTGTGTGTGTGTGGGTGTTAAAACAGGTAATTAGTAAAAACCTATACATATATATATATATGTATATATATATATATATATATATATATATATATATATATATATATATATATAAAGTTAGGTATGTGTATGCGTTTATACGCATATATATGCATGTATATATATGTTCTGTTTCTGCTCTGACAGACTGGTAGCACTTGTGTTCCCTCGACGTAAATACATCCGAAAACCCAGGTGAGAATGTGCCTCTTTTACAAATACTTTAATTGAAAGTGCTCGGGCGAGCTTTAAGCACTAGTTCAACCTCGACGTAAATACCTCCGACAAGCTCCCTGATCTTTCTTATTTATATTTATATCTCAGCAGTAGATTGAAAAGCATATCTTATTTTTCTTTTATTAATATTATTGGAATTTTTTCCTTTTTTCCTTGTACACATTTTTGTGAATTATTGCATGGATTTCTGCCTTTGGATTATTATGGACCATCTTCTTCCAATTACGGGATTTCCTTGGATTTTACTTGTGCAAATGGAAATTCAATTAACTTTCTTGAAGTTATATATTTTGATTTTACCGTCACTGGATTATTTATCTTCCACCAGACTATCCATTCACGTGTAATCACCTTTTTCTTCACCATATTCCCTCTGCTTCACTTTTTTTTTTTTTGTTATCAAGTAAGATCTTTGACTTACTTGTTGTTTCATGAAATACTTTTGCATGCAAAATCCGATCCCGCATTTTGCTAATTCCTACCCTCTGATGAGAAGAAAAGTATTTCTTCGAAACTCCGCGGATTAAGGACTATCCAATTATCTAGTGTTTCCTTTTCAGATTAAATATGTTTTTAACTCATTTCAAAGTGTTTTTAACATGTTTTATTAACTGTTTGCTCGTATATATATATATATATATATATATATATATATAAAATATATTTTAGTCATCGACATACAGACCTGTTTCGTTGTATCACAACTCATCAGTGCCGCTAGACTAACACCTCTCCCAAGCCGAGGATCGAACCTAGAACCGTCGTGATGACAGTCGGCAGTCCTACCCCTTGACTACAGAATCGGTGGCCGAAATTAACCTGTCCGAACGATTATTTAAAATAAACATCCGTCCGCTACTCGTAGAGGGCTCAAACGTTTGTTTGTAAACAAATATATATATATATGGCGATTCGATGGACCTTACCTCGTGTTCACAAGCGAGAAAGTATGTATTCAACTCTCAAGGCTTGGCCTGTCTATTTAAACATAAATTTGATGGCCCTCTAATCGAGCTTCAAGAAAATTATAAGTTTTAAGGTGGACGCTTGATATTACCGCTCCTAGTGAAGCAATCTGTTAATTTAAACCAACGGGCCACTATCCACCGAACGATCACGTTTCGCCGACTCATTACTCACTTTTTTTTTTTTTTTACGGATATATCTATGTGGGCGCGTATATATGTGTGTATATATATACATACATATATATATATATATATATATATATATATATATATATATATATACATTCTCTATATTACTGTATTTTATTTTATACGAGTCCACTCACCCATCACCCCTCAACCCTATTTCCTGCTATTCTAACCCCTTAACTGTCTGTATCCCTTTCTTTCACGCACCTGTAATAATGTAGTGTTTATATTATTATTATTATTGGTGTTGGTCGTGGTGATATTTGAAGGTGGTAGCAGAAGAATTACCATTATTATTACTACACTGCTTTTATCGCTATTACTATTGTTATTACTATCATTGTTTTTGTTCATCATTATTATTATAATCTTCATTATAATTGATATCATTATTACCAATACTGCTACCATTATCTCCATCTTGAATGTTATTATAGTATTTTGAATTTAACTTTATCATAACGATTGGTAACATTATATTTAATGTCTAAATTTAAAGTTTACTTTTAATTTTGCCTTATTTTTATTTTATTTAATTTATTGTATTTTTCTTAATATTAATTTTTTTTTTGTTAATCTTACATATAACAAGAATAAAAAAGCATTGGAAATGCAAAAGGATATAGGGATGGTATGCCAAAAAGTATACAAACAAGATAGCTATGAATGGCTAGGCACATGGAAATAGAATTGCATCCAAAGTATAGCCCTATAGCTTTTCTCCAATCTTCATTCCGTGCCATCATTACAGTTGTAAAAAGCTATAGGGCTATACTTTGGATGCAATTCTATTTCCATGTGCCTAGCCATTCATAGCTATCTTGTTTGTATACTTTTTGGCATACCATCCCTATATCCTTTTGCATTTCCAATGCTTTTTTATTCTTGTTAATTAGTATTTTTACTTACAGTCTTATTTTTAAACTTACATTCATGATAGTATTGTCTTTTTTAGGAGGCGGCTCATTGCCGCCTCCATTAGTAGCAGGTCGCTTCCTGCTGGGTTTTAGGTCTTTGGGTTTTGGGCCTTAGGAGTTGCCTCTTGGCCCTCCATCGGTTCTATATTACATAGAGAGTTCTACCGCCTCTCTGATAAAACAGTTAGAGTATTATAAAGTTCTAAAATGTTCATACCTTCACTATTAAATTTTTCTTGACTTTCTTGCAGTTTCTTTTGCGGTTAATTTAACTTATTTCCTTTGGCGTTTGGTGAGTTCTTAGAAGAACTGGTCTGATCTACTTTTCTTAGCGAGCGAAGAGATTCAGCTGCATTTAACAATGGTTGCTATAGTGTATTTTTGCGCATGCGTGAGAATTTCAAGTTTCCTCCTTATTTTTCAATAGTTTGACAGTAGTCATGTGTCTTTCTGCCAAGAGCGACAGACGTCAGTGTTAGCCGTGATCGTCTAGAGGTTAGGACCCCACGTTGTGGCCGTGCTAACTTAGGTTCGAATCCTGGTCACAGCATTGACATTTTGTACATATTTTACAGTCCAAAATCTGAAGAATTATTTGTTTTTATAACATTGTTTTTTGACGTCGTACTTGCAGATAGGTTACTCTTATAACAATTTTGATCAACTGAGATAAAGATTTCGTGGTTTCATTAACGCTGGTGGGTTACTGTTTAAAGAAAAAACCTTAACGTTCACCTCAAATATTCAGCGTCCAAGAAATATAGGCCACTGGCAAACTGGAACGTCTGTGAGCATCCGGTGTATTATTTGGAGCTGTCCCTTTTGAGAGAAGTTCCGTGTTCGAAGTGGTCTGTCTACATTGGGTATATAGTGTTTAAAACTTGTTATTACACGTAATCTTATTTAATTATGGAGTTAGCTAAAAAGCGATGGGTCACTGCACTTCTCCGTGTAAAGAGCAGTCGATTGATGCTTGAACTGTTGTCAGAGACCGTTCGTACACCGAGATACATCGTCTCAAAAGAAAGAAGAAAGAAGAAGAAAGAAGAAAGAAGAAAGAAGAACAATTGGCCATTTTTGTACCCTTTTTTTCTGCTCTCTTTTGACATTTTAACCGACGTTCTGACACTCGCTGGATTCGTAAGACACTTCTCTGTAAGAATATGTGCTTTTTGAAACTTATAAGTTGATTTTAGTTGAGATTTGGATAGTTTTGTTTTGTAGGCGTATATAGGCGTGTACGGGCCATCCCTATATAGAGAGTGCTACCGCCTCTCTGATTTATTTCCAAATCTATTATTGCGACTATTATTATAACTGTCATTACTATTATCCCCCATACTACGATAATCACCCTACTACTATTTGGTATATTTTTACCACTCTCATAAGTAAATATGGTTGCCTTACTACCCCATTTTAACATCAATATTTATACTTAACCTTTTACTCCATATTATAAGCAATCATAGCCATTGCCTTCCTAATCCCTGACCGACCCCTCATGATCATATTCCCTATATCATAACAGCAGAAAATTATAAATATACTGCCGCATACTACCTCTCAGTTTTACAACCTTACTCCCCCCCAATTAATTAAAAAATTACCCACTCCATAGAAGATAGACACCACATAAACCGTTAAAATTAATTACCACACAGCAACAATACACCCCCTATTCAACCATAATACATTAATACTTAATCTCTATACTATGCTAAAGACAATTTATATTCTTATATATCATACTATATATGATAAGCTTCTCCTTATTTACTTAGAATCCATTAAAGCTTCCCCCAGCACTCTATAACTCCTCTTATCCTTTTCATCCCTAACGAACCTTACGCTAGACGCTGCATCTCCCCCATGCTACCTAGCACCTTCTCTGCTCTTCTGATGAGAAGCGTTAGGCTTCGAAATGCCTTGGCGTAAAGAGTCCCGTCTATCCCCCAAATTTCGCCTGTATTCCACTATTAAATAAATGATCCACTCTATATCTACCTATATATAGTTTTGTGTTTTCATTTCATACTCTTGTCTTATTATATAAGCTCCAAAAATTATTGTTGAGCTTGACATTATCCAGTTAAGTCTCCTTTTATGGAATTGATCTTTCTCTTTTCCTTTTACTTAAAGCTATATATATATATATATATATATATATATATATATATATATATATATATATATATATATATATATATATATATATATGCGGTTATCTTTCCTTACACAGTGTACTTTGGTTTTGGTTTAGATCTCAGCTCCAGTATTGTTTACTTCTTGTAAGTAAACAGTTTAGAAAAAACATAATACTCGTATGCACGTGTTTCTGATTATTTTTATAATCGGGCAACGCCGGGTGGCCTGGTAGTGCATATATATATATATATATATATATATATATATATATATATATATATATAGTATCCGGCCACCCGGCATTGCCCGATGTATATATATATATAACTACTTAATTTACTCACATAAAATTAATATACGAAAGTATAGATTTATGCGTAAACTTTAAGTATTTACTTCAGAAGTGCTCAATACATAGGTAGAGCTAGTTAGTAATTTATAAATATATATGGCGATTAAGCTACACTGAATATTCCGCGTTTCATCCACTCTAGGGCTCTTCAGTGTAGCTTAATCGCCATATATATTTTATAAATTACTATATATATATATATATATATATATATATATATATATATATATATATATATATATACAAAAGCGAACGTGTCTGTGTGTGTCTGTGTGTGTGTATGTGTACATTTCCTACGCAATAACTCTGTCAATTTTAAGTCTACAGACTCGAAATTGAATATACAGCGTACTGAGATTTTGGATGTGATTGGTTTTCGGACAAAGATTTGGCGATTAAGGGATCAAAGTTCAACGATTTGCCCTTTGAGAACTCCACAAAACTCCTCCTACAATTTTGGGTCTAAACCCCGTAAAATTTTAGATATAGGTTCCTTGGACATGGATCTAACTTAATAACTTGATTTGAGCCCTAAACAATAAATCTTAAGGTATCAAAGTTGAAATTGACCTTTTTTGTTTTTGTTTTTTTGCTCAGCATACACCTCAAAACAACCGGGCGACGCCGGGAACCCATGGTAGTATATATATATACTAGCAGGCCACCCGGCGTTGCCCGATCATGAAAATAAATATTATATTTTAATTCATATATATATATATATATATATATATATATATATATATATATATATATATACAATACAATTTATTTTACAGACAGCTCTCCTCAATAAAGCTACTCTTTTATTTCTTGATTTTACCATTATCATCCATTATTTCTCCTGTTTTTTTTTTGTTTTTGTTTTTTTTAATTATTGGATTTAATTGTATATCTCCTCATATCCCGCATATATTAAGTCCACATTCCCTGACATATAAAGACAAAACACGTAACCCCCTAATCGTACTCAAAGCTGTAATTACCAAGTTTAGCTTATACTACCTTCATCGCAATAGCTCCCCACACACTCCTTCCTCCAACTCTATACTATTTACCCTCTATCCAATAGATCTCTATACCACTGTCCTAATGTTCCCACCGCTAGATGTCACATTTCTAATTTGTTACCAAGCGCAACCCTCTTCTCTTCTGACGAGAAGCATTAGGCTTCGAAATACCTAGGTATAAAGAGTATTTATACCCATTCCTATTCATGTATTTCCCTTATTGGATTGATGATTATTAAATCTATCTGCACTAGTATATACTTTTGTATTGTCATTGTTTTTTTCTGTTGAGCGTTTTATTAGCACGATATGTCTTCATTGAAAGAATTTCCTAGTTTCTCTTTTATTCCCTCATATATATAAGATTAACTTCTAATTACGAGATACGTATCCTAGGCAATATAGGCGGCACGTTATATTTTTACTTTTTTATCCCGGAAGCCGCATGCTAATCCAGCATCTCCAAACGTAATAAAAATGTAAGTTATAACTCAACGCTTATGCCCTTCCTGAGACGGATATTCTGCTAATATGTATATATGAAGGAAAAGTAGTTTGCTTGAATCATTGCTAATAAATAAATGATGTTAATGGGTAGAGTAAAATTACACATCCCTATGCACAAATAACACATTGATTGAAATGCCGAACTAATTTAAACTATGTCCTATTTCTGCATGGCAACTTAACTACGTACTCATTTCTGTTTCCATTTCTTTTGTTTTTTTAGGGGGGGGGGTCTTTTCCTTTCTGAAAAAGAGAGTTTATTCTCGAAAAATATAAGGCTTTCACCGCCTCGGTTATCTCAAGCCGCAAGTCTATTTTATTGATCTGTATTTGGGATTAGTCTGGAAAATAAATGGATATATGAAGATATAAAAACAAAGACGCTATATGAACCTCTCTTGTTTGTTCATCTTTGTCGATACGTCATCATTATTTAAACATCCGGTTCCTTGCATTACTCTAACTTTCTTATGGCGTTCCACATTATATATATATACTAGCGGCGGTACCCGGCGTTGCCCGGGTGTTTGTTTCCGGGACGGGGGGGAGTTTTAAAAAATGTTATGGTAGGTAAGTAGGAAGGATCAAACCCGGAGTCATGAGTAAAAGTAGGAAAATAAAGTGTAAAAAAAAAAAAAAACATCTGCAACGTTAACAGTTCGGCCACCAAGAAAAGTCCATTCCAGTTGTTTAGGAAAAAAAAAAAAAAAACCACTATGGTAGGTCGGCGCGAACGTGAAAATATAATGTGAATTGTCCAGCACCCTAACCACTACTCCACAGAGCACTGCAGCTTAGTTTAGTGATTTTAAATAACTTAACATGATAGAACTACGAAGCCAAACCGGTGTTCTCTTCTCAACTGTTCCTTGTGAACGATCTCCAAACGGTGTTAAGTGGTGGCAGGGGGAGGAGGAATTTTTAAGGGAGAAAATATTTTACCACTTCCATTGATCTTAACCGATGTTGGCCGTGACTTCTCAGCAGAAAAAGTATAGAAATCTAAGATTATTGAGGAATTTGAGAACTAATAAGCCTATAACAAACCTCAGATATTGTTCTGCCGTTTGTGCATAATGTATTTGCATGAAATATCTTGATTTTTAATCCTATTAAGGTCAAAATCCCACGGGAAAAAATGAGTTCATTTTATTTATATAATAATATATATAATAATAATAATAATATATATATATATATATATATATATATATATATATATATATATATATATATATATATATAATAAAAATTACAATAAGTTTACCAAGGTAATCAAAATGGTAAACTTAAAATATATTATAAATATTAAAGAGTTAATATTTACAAGTAACATAAACTCAGCCAGATGTAAAAGCTCAATAAAACCGAAAAGGAAATAGAGCTTATAATATGAACAAATGATTAATAAAACATGTTAAAAGACATCTTGAAAAAGAGTTAAAACATAGTGTTAAAGCATTAAAGATTACTCGGAATCGGGAATCGAAAAAATTGGAATCGATATCGGAATCAAAAAAATGTGTACTTGCTTTCCGGTGACAAAAACGATTAATTCCTATTGTTTCCATTTGTTTGGTTTTGGTTAAAACTTAATTTTCTATTGTTCGTATTAATGATGCAATATTAATTGATTTTAAACTACGAGTAAAGCAAAAATCTCCATAAGTGTATTTATACGTTAAGGAAATTACGTGTACATATTTCATAGTTTGCAGGAACTTTCTCCCAAAAATGACAAGTTAAAAAAAAAAGTTGAATCGAAATCAGTAATTGCAACTAAATCGGGAATTTACACCAGAATTATTAATTGTATCGGAATCGGAGAAAAGCATTGGCCTCGTCTCATCACTAACATATATATAAAAATGTGCAAAAATAAGCATATATATATATATATATATATATATATATATATATATATATATATATATATATATGTATATGATTGTTGAGCTGGATTAAATCCGACGATATGAAATAAAATGGAGGTGGAAGGACCTGGATACTCAACGTTTCGCCCGATTTATGCGGGCTTCTTCAAGAGGGATGGTCATTGACGAGAGAGTCGGAGGATTGGGGCTATATATAATGATGGGAGAGAGCAGCGTGTTTTCCTTATGTAAATTAGATGTCATATATACATGTATATACATTTTACTCTAATTAGTTCTTCTCTCATAAAATGTATATACATGTATATATGACATCTAATTTACATAAGGAAAACACGCTGCTCTCCCCCATCATTATATATAGCCCCAATCCTCCGACTCTCTCTTCAATGACCATCCCTCTTGAAGAAGCCCGCATAAATCGGGCGAAACGTTGAGTATCCAGGTCCTTCCACCTCCATTTTATTTCATATATATATATATATATATATATATATATATATATATATGTATAAAAACGGTGCATAATAGATAGAGAAAAATTCTTATGGTATACATACTTATCACTGAATGCATACTTATCACTGGATGAAATCGTCACATTCCAAAAAAATATGTAAATTGATCGAATAGTTTTTTTACATAGAAAATAAAATTTTACGACTTTTTGCGATTTTACGACAACACTATTTTACATAAGGCTGAGTACACTTGAGTTATTTCGCTCTTATTTATTGGAATAAAACTGAGATTTAATAGTAATAATAATAATAATCTATCTATCTATACTCCTATAAATTCGGTTTTCTTTTGTGTGCATATATATTCATATTAAAAACCCTCTTTTCTATTTATTTAAAAAGAAAATACAATTTTGCTATATCTTGGTTGTGGAATTGCATTCACTAGCAAACGATCTAGCTAATTTCAACGATTTGATCTTTGAGAACTCTACCAAACTCCTCCGGCAATTTTGGGTTTAAACACTTGGAATTTTAGATATAGGTTTCTTTGACATGGATCTAACTTATTAACGTGATTAGAGCCTTAAATAATAAACGTTAAGGGGGTCATAATAGGTGTCAAAGTTTTAAAAAATTGACCGTTTTTTGTTTTTGTTTTTTTTGTTCAGCATACACCTCACACCCGGGCACCGCCGGGCACCCATGCTAGTATATCTGTCTGTCTGTCTGTCTGTCTCTGTGGGTGCCTGTGTGTCTGTCTGTGTACATTCCCCTGAGCAATAACTCTGCCAATTTTCAGTTTAAAGACTCGAAACTTGAGATACTAGGTACTGAAATTTGGGAAAATCTTTGTAATCCGTATTCGACCAGAAATTTTGCAGTTAAGGGGTCAAAGTTCAACGATTTGACCTTTGAGAACTCTACCAAACTCCTCCGACAATTTTGGGTCTAAACAGTTGAAATTTTAGATATACGTTCCTTGGGCATGGATCTAAATAATAACTTGATTTGAGCCTAAAACAATAAACGTTAAGAGGTCATTATAGGGGTCAAAGTTTTTTAAAAACTGACCTCTGCGGTCTCTACCAAATTACTCAGACAATTTCTGATCTAAACATATGAATTTTTACATAAAAGGTATTCAGAGATAGGGCAAGCTTTTTAATTGATTTGGATCGAAAATTTGAGCTACCAATGTATGTATGTATGTGTGTTTGCATGTCTGCCTAAAACTTTCGACAGAGTCGACGGATTTTCACAAGATCAGTATCGTTTTGAAGTTCCGCCTTTCAGACGATAAATACCAAGAAATTGGCTAAAAATATTAATTTCTTCACCCTCAACTGGTCACTTTCTACAAGAAAGGGTCGCTTTTTTCGCTGATATTTTCGAAAGTCATCCCTCTTTTCGATTGTCTAGCCTTAATTTAAACCTACGTCACTTCCGTTTTGGTGGTGGTCGTAACAGCAAAGACGTCACGTTTTTTCCCCGTTTTTTTCCTCATTTGCGTTACGGGTTCGAGACTGCCTTCCTACTACTTTTTTTTTTTGCTCAATACACACACCCAAACACCCGGGCAACGTCGGGCACCCATGCTAGTAATAGTATTAGTATTATTATTAGTATTAGTAGTAGTAGTAGTAATAATAATAATAATAATAATAATGATAATAATAATAATAATAATGATAAAAATTCGTCCAAACTCCTTTTTACCAGCACCCACCTTCCACTGTAATCTTCACCGACCGCTCTCTCTTTCTCTCTCTCTCTCTCTCTCTCTCTCTCTTTCTCTCTTTCAACAGTCCAAAAAAAAAGAATACCTAAATAAATTGTCTATAAATAATTTTTTTCTTTTTTCTTTGCTTTCTTGATTCCATCATCCGACAGAATAGACAGAGGCGCCGTCGCTTGTAAGACACGTTTCTCATTATTTTCACCACATTCCACCGATGTCATTATTACAAATATTCCAGATGTCCTCCTGCGTGGTGGGGGGGGCAACAATTTCTTCCACAGGAGAATTTCCTCAAGATTATTTTCGGGCATACTATCATCATCGGCATCGTGGTAAGGCAGTGTATCATGGGGAGGTTCCGAGTGTCGGAAACATCGTCTATTGATACCAACCTTGGTCTGTTCAATTGTTAGCTTTCTTCTGACAAGTCATTAGTAATACCAAGTGGTATGCGAGACAAGGCTGCAAATGCTTTATATAAGAGATTCCAGCAATCATGATTGAGTGTGGATTTTTTATTCCAGTCACTCGGTCTATCCTTGACTTACTCGTACACTTGTTGCAATGGAGTCTAACCCAAATAACGTCTCCCACTCGTTACTGCCCCTGGGCATCTTGCAGGTCAGGTAAACTCAGGCTGAATCTGTCTTGATGTGTAAAATCTGCCACGGGAGCGCCAGGTTTACTCCTTTTGACATTGTGTCCAGTTCTGCTAAGTTGATGTGTTGCACATTATTCGCTGGATGCAACCAGCTCGCATCCTCGGGGACTGATTCGTTGACCTCTAGCACAGCCCCAGTAGCAAGTGAGCTTGCATTCACCCAAACCATAACCTCACTTCCATTCACACACCAATCACCTTGCACAGGATCTTCCCGATGTATCTTGTTCGGCGTTTTCATCAGCATACTCCCGAGAGTCTGATCATGTGTTTCATCATCCTAACCAGCTGTAACTTTGTTGGTGTGATGTTTTATGTACGTTGTAGCTACATCATGCCAAATAGCAAAATGGCCAATCAGTTTTCCGCATACTGACTGACTGTCATCTGGTGGAGATTCTGGAGCATCTCATCGTATCCATCGTAGTTTACTGCCATCGCTTCGAACACGCAACCCAAGCACTATTGCTCCTTCGGGAGATTTACAGGCCAGTTCGAATTTTTCCAAATGTTTCTTCACTCGATCTGCAGATGTGAAACGTAAACTGACGAAAACGTCGTCGCTCATTGTATTGGCGCAACCTGGACAATTACTGCATTCATAATTGATCGCATGATTTTGGTGCAACATTCAAGCCAAACCCAAAGTAACATCTTTGCCCTTTAACATCACCGTTAGAAAGGGCCACGGTGATTTATGTATGTGTACCTGAAAATACTCTTCTTCAGGTCCAATATGGCAGCAAGAGCGCCTTCGCGCCGCTATTTCCACAACTTCTGTGCACATACATCTGCATTTGCTGTAAATGTATCGACAAAGCCATTAAGCTTTCTGTAATCTATTACGGGTCTCATTTTGTTTTTATTTGTCTGAAATCCGCTATTAACGGAATTAAGGCCTTAGCTAAACCTAGGTCTTCTTCTGGATATAGCACGAACCATCCATTTTTCAGCCATAAACTTAGTTCTTTTTCATATTCGGTCCGAATATGCTTGGCCACAGGGTATTCTGGTACTTAATTCTTCAATTGCCCCAGTGTTTGTCCATCCGTTCATTTCCATGCGGCAGTCCATTATTTCTTTTGTTGGGACAGCACTGAATACAGCATTGAAGTCTGGCTCATCGGTGTTAATTGCAATACACCAAGCTATGTTTTCCAGTTTCAGTCAAATGCACCCCCAACTTCTTAAGAGCATCATTCCTAATAAAAGGTCAAAGCCTAACAGTTTTTCGTCTTCAACTAAGGCCTTCAGTTGCAAAGGGTGCAGGCTGCTCACTGTAAGCTTGACTTGGCTGGTCTCTCAGCATACGTAATCTTTCCATCTGCGGTCATCACCTTAACAGCTTGCCGTCTCCACTGACGACATTCTGATCCACATCTGGCATCAATTGAAATGAATGGCTCTCGTCTTCTGGGGGGCCTCAAGTTTTGACAAGCTTCTAGGCTTGACCATTACTCTTGATCTTAACTGGAACACGTACATCAAATTTGTTGCCAAGGCCGCTGGAAAAATGGTGGGATCTTTCTATCGACCCGGTAGATATCTCACTGCTGATGCAATTCTCTATCTATATAAGAGCCATGTACGTCCAAGGATGGAATACTGTTGCCACACCTGGGCAGGAGCTGCTAGAAAGGACTTGTCCTGCCTTGATAGAGTTCAAAATAGACTTCGTAGGAGATGTCCTTTTCTCTTCGTTGCAACCTCTATCTCACAGAAGAGATGTTGCGAGTTTGTCTCTGATGTATCGTTATTTTCATGGAAAGTGTTCGACTGAGCTTCAGTCTATGGTCTCCCCTCGCCAAACTTTCACAAGAAACACTCGTCTAGCTGAAAACACTATCAATAATTCCCCCCACTCTTTATCTGTGCCTAAACCTAAACGTAGATTCCATGAACAAAGCTTCTTTCTTAGAACTGCACGCCTGTGGAATTGTCTTCCGTTTTCCTGCTTTCCGGCTGACTACAATATGGTTGTGTTCAAGTCTAATGTAAATAAGTTCTTGATGAGCCGTTCCATATAAGTTATCAAATTTACCGAATTTTCATTACTAATTATTAGTATATTGTCCAATTTCTACTGTACACTCTTTAACCCTTATCCTTGAGTGGTCTCTTGGCCTTAATAATGTGGTGATGCCTGTGTAAAAAAAAACTACCGACTTGTTCATTAGGGTTTTATAACAGCCAGTTTAAACTATGGCCGTGCGTTATTGTCTAACAAGTATATGGATAACAGGATGGGCCTCGTTTTTCACTTGCATGGGGAGTAGACTGGCGCTGACGTCTTTTACCGTTGAGTCGTTTCCCTGGCATTCTGCAGCAAAGCACGTAAAACACCTTATTTTTTGTCACGACCTTTGGATGCTTGTGTTATCGGGCCGTGCAGTTCCGCATCTTTGACTATATGGCCTTGGCCATTGCATCTATAAAAGATGATCTCTGTTTGAGGATTCGTTGTGGATGGAACTTTGACCGTACTTCGAAGTGGCTGCGTGGCTGCATCACTATCTTCAGCGCATCTTGTGTGAGTATCCTAGCGCGTGCCAGTAAATCACTAATAGTCACACCATTAATGTTCGGTGCCTGCTGTTACTCCTTTGAAATGCCGTTGGGAACTCTGTTACAAATGCTAGTTTCATTGCAGTCTTGAGCCCTTTCCCCATGAATCCAGCTATTCCGGCAAGTTGTCGTGTTTTATTGGCGTATACGTCAGTATTTGGCGTATACGCAAGTTTTAAATACGCAGTGAATGCCTCGTCTGCGAGAGCTTCCTTTAACCGGGCTTCAATCTTCGACGTTTGTCTGATAACCTTCATCCATCACCAGATAGAGTTGGAGCGCATCTTCTTCCAAATATAACGGTAGAAACCTTGCCACATTATCTATTTGCTGTAGCTTAGCAACAAGTCGTATCTTTTTTAGCCAAACCACGACGTTGTATCGCCATAGAAGAGCTTTATTATATCACTACTGATATGACGGCAATTAAAAGTTTACTTTTGTCGTGTCCAGCAGCTCAAAAAATAAAGCAAAATAATCAATAAATAAATGAAATAGGATGAAATATCTTGAAGGAAACTGAGATTTTTTTTAAATACTGTTACTACTACTACTACTACTACTACTAATAATAATAATAATAATAATAATAATAATAATAATAATAATATGTTGTCAGCCAGATTCCAGGGAACACCACAAGTTGTTTTCAAGGAGAGATCCTTAATGACCTGTGTGAAAGCTCCTTATGAGCCAACAATAATAAGTATTCGTCCAACCCCTTTTTTGTTGACTCTCACGTTCAACTGTAATTTTCACCGACCGTTCTCTCTCTCTCTCTCTCTCTCTCTCTCTCTCTCTCTCTCTCTCTCTCTCTCTCTCTCTCTCTCTTTCTATTTATCTCTCTTAGCGGTCCCCAAAAAAGAAGACTGCTCTGTGCTTTTCCCTTCATTTTTTTTTCACAGCATTTTCATATGCAAATCAATACCATTTGTATATTAATAAACTGTCTATAGACGAAACTTATTCTTTTCTCTTTCCTTTCTTGATTTCGACGCTAGACAGGATAGAGAGAGGCGCCATCGCTTGTGTAAGTCACTTTTTTCATTATTTTCGTCACATTTATTTCATCAGATTTAATCATGACGGAGGAAAACACTACAACTCGCTTCGCCGTAAAATGTGATTTTATCGAATTAAAAAAAATGTGATTTTATTGAATTAAAAAATTACTCGATCAAATGACGTTTTTTTTGGGGTTTTTTTTAGAGTTTGGCATACTGCTACTTTTTTTTTTTAATGCAAATTCTGAATTTCACTTGTGACGGCATTTAAGAGTAAAGAAAATACAGAAAAGACTTTTCTATATTTTCTTACTCTTAATTGCCGTCATAAGTGAAAATCACAACTTGCACAAAAACAACAACAGTTTATCAAACTATCCCTTTTTTTTAACTCATCCAAAAACATTTTTTCATTCGTTTCTTTTTTTTAATGAATTATTATCGAGTTCTCACTTAACTTTGTTGGTTTACTAAATATTTTTTTCATTTCGACTTTAACAGACTTACTTCTGGGAGAGGCTTAAGCATGTGACTCCAGCTCTGTAACCTGAATTGCTTTAAAAAATTTCTTTTCATTTTTTCCATCGATTTATTATCGATAAGCGACTTAACTGTCATGAAAATAATCGAATGCAAATTTATTAATTGAACATTTTTAACTGGCTGCTCACATACATGTCCACAGTAAAACCAAATACCCATAATTCTTACTTTGTCTTTTGTAAACATCAACGGTTTCCAATTGTTGTTGCCTTTTTCTTAGTTAAAATGCTCGCAGAATATAAGTAGTTGTCAGGCAAATGAGCATAGAAAGATTCCAAATGATATGCCATTGTAATTTAAGAGATTGAACTTCATACTTCATCTGGTGTCAATTAATTGATGTGTCTGGGAGTGTTCTTGCGTAGGTAATTTTTTTATCGGAATGCGTCTAATGTATCGAAAATCGAAAACATCTAATTAAAAAGTTTTACCTTTTACATAGTGTAATACCACAAGTACATTTGAGAACTTTTATCGTCGCACAAGCAGAAAGTCCCAGCTTATAAAATTAGCTGAACATTCTTTTCTAACAGAGAGGTGAAATATAATCACATTGACTAATGTATACCCATTAACCCTTATTCCCGAGTAGCCTCCGGGTCTTGATAAGTGGTGAAAAAAAAGAGCACAATCGAACCATGATACTTGACTTTTGTATGTTTAACTTTAATTCAAGTGACTAAAAAAAAGAAAAATAAGTTCATAAAATTAACAGTTCGTGATTTGATAAAAGAGGGGTACATACAAAAGCAATGTTTCTGTTTAGAGCACAATTGAACCATTATAGTTAACTTTTGCATTTCAAACTTTGTGAGGCCATTATTTATATATAAGTTTATAAAATCGAGTGTAGATTCTCAACAGTGCAATGTAGACTATAACGTATTCTGGAGTAAGTCACAGCGGGGAGGCATTTTTTTATTCAATCTTCACCCCAAACAAGGCAAGTGCCACTTTGAAGTATGGGGCTACTATCGGGGACAATTTGCAGGGACATTAAGAAGGGAGATGAGTAGAAAGATGTTTGTTCACATTACACTTGAACTTCTGGATATCAGTACAGTTGGGAAAACAGTATCTCGAAAGGGAGTTCCAAAGACTTGCAGTTCTGGGGAAAAAACTATTGAAGTAAAAGCCTTTCTTACACCTAGGGATCTCTACTATAAAGGGGTGGGACTTAGTTGCTTGTCGGGTTTGTCGGGGGTAGTCACGTCGAGGAGGTACAAGTGCTTGCAGTTTATCTGAGCAGACACCATTAAAGTATTAGTAGAACAGGCAGAGGTATGCAACATTTCGTCGATGGGACAGAGGCTGAAGCTTAGATGACAGTTCAGGACCTATCAGGTTGGCGACTCCCTTTTGAACCCTGTCCATGAGTGAGAGACAAGCAGCAGATGCACCATCCCAGATGTGACAACAATACTCCATACATGGGCGAATGGTGGCCTTATAGAGGTACAGGATACTTTTGGGCGTAAGTAATTTTCTGGTACGATAGAGAGAGCCCACCTTCTTTGCAGCAGCCTTAGCAATGCTCTCAATGTATATATTCCAGTTCATGTCCCCTGCAAACGTTAGGCCGCCGAGTTTAAAGGAAGTACTTTCAGGCAGTGTATTCTTATCCATAGCTATTAGTGGTAGAAAAGGTTTCTTGTAGTTATTGAAGGAAACAAGCTTAGTCTTAGCAGCATTGAATGTGACCATCTATTTTTGTCCCCATTCCACTACACATTGGAGGTCATCCTCTAGTGATTCTGCCATTTACTTAGATATGTGTTCAATTGTTTTCCCCTCATGCCTGTTATAGAGGGTGGTGTCATCGGCAAATATACCCATCTCCGAAACAATTTAATCAGGGAGGTCATTTATGAATATCAGGAACAATAAAGGTCCAAGGATAGACCCCTAGGGTACTCCCGCATTTATGTCATATTGTTTAGATGTACGACCGTCGAGGACAACTTGGATTTTTCTCTTACTTAAGAAGGATTTAGTTACATTGTGTATTCTTCCAGTGATACTATATGATCTAATTTTAATATGAATCCATATTTTTTGTCGGTCAGAAGTTTAGCGGCTGTAAGGTGTTGGACTAGGGCTTGATTAACTAAGGACTCAAATATTTTGGCGAAAAGTGGGAGAAGGCTAATGGGGTGATAATTTAGTGGGTCATTTATTTCACAAGAGTTTTTGAAGACTGCTACCACAGAAGCGGTTTTCCAGCAGTCGGGAAAGCAAGATTCGCTAAGGCATTTATTGTATAGTTTGGAGAGAACTGGAGCAATCTCAGCAGAGCATTTTTTATTAGCACAGCCGAGATGAGATCTGGTCCACATGCTTTTGAGGTGTCTAGTTTTTTTATGATACCATGCATCTGAGAAGGGGTAATTTTCAAATCGTCTAGTGGCGTCTGTCCACAAAGGAAAGTCGCCGAGGGAGTGATGTGCCGGGTCCAGTGTGGAGTTTGAGGCAAACCGACTAGCAAGCAGATTTGCTTTGTTGGTTGCCGTGTACGCAACCTCATGGTTGTTTGATAGTGGGGGAATCGTTGATTGGCCATTATTTACTACACTGTTGTAGATTTTCCAAAAACTACGGGTTCCTAATTTCTGTGCTTCAATGCGTTTCCTGGTGTCGCTATTACTCTCTTGCAATTATTTCTGGCTTCTATATACTTCTGTCTCTTTGAACTGGACTTATGTCGGTTTAATCTGCGGAACGCATGCTGCCTTTGAGCAATAGCAGCTGCACAAGCAGAGGTAAACCATTGAGAAGAGTGGAATTTGCTATAGAATTTCCGTGTGGAACATGTGCCTCAATTGCAGTTTTTAACCATTCAGTGGTCTCATTTTCACACTGTTCAGCTGGGAGAGAAAAGATATTTTGCCATGGACCATCTCTGATAAGTTCCCTGATGGCTTCCCAGTCGGCCTTTTTGATTTCAGCGACATTAAAAGTATGATAGGGTTAGGGTTAGGGTTAGGGAACATTTGTTAATTCTCATTCAATCATGGACAATGTCGAATCTCCACTTGGATCTGTTGTACGAAAGCTATCCCAGTTAGCCATATAGTATCGACATACTGTATGTAATTGATATTACGATAAAAATGAAATTTAATAAGTCCTCAGACGTACCTCTTCATCATACAGTATGTCGATACTCTATGGCTGACTGGGAAAACTTCCATACATTTATATCAGATCTACATCAGCGTTCTATGTTTGAAAAAGAATGTGTCCTCTATAGTATCAGACCTGACAGAATGGTTAATTGTACGTATAGACCGTTTTATACCCTCAAAAAGTTCCAGCAAAACCCCAACAGCCAGCCATGGTTCTCTCCAGAATGTGCTGTTTCCATTGCTTCCAACGTAATAGATATATTGAGACTAAAGCCGCTTTCAGGACTGCCGGCAACCATTGTAAAAAATGTAATAAAGAACGCAAGAGAGTTGTATGCCCAGTCCGTCAAGTCTAAAGTAGCTGGGCAACGGCTTGGTTTCCACCAGTTTTGGCAAATAGCAAACAGAATCCTGAACAGAAGCGTGTGCTCTATCCCAACTCTCATCAATGGACCAGAGGTAATCTCGTCAGCATCAGACAAAGCCAAACTCTTTGCTAAGTAATTCTACCCTTTGCGACCAAGGCCGCCAACCCCCAATATTTCCTCCTGTATTAGAAAACTCGCTATGTGATATGCATATACCTGTACGTGATGTTGCCAAGCTAATCAAAAACCTTGATTTCAGTAAAGCAACCGGCCCTGACGGTATTTCAATTATAGTACTCAAAAAACTTCAACCTGAACTAGCACCCATATTTACAAAACTGTTTAAATGCTGTCTTAAGGAGAATTGCTTCCCATCACCCTGGAAAATCACATCAGCATGCCATGTATTTAAAAGTTCTGATGATCGGTCATCACCCTCTCAGTACAGGCCAATAAGTCTCCTGTGCGTCATGAGTAAGTTTCTGGAATCTGTGTTAAATAGAGAAGTAATCTGTTCCGTCTGCCTGCTTCCCACCTGACTACAACTTGGACGTCTTCAAGTCCAACGCTAACAAATTCCTAATGAACCGCCCCCTTAAGTAAACACTTCATCAAATCTCCACACTAACGTACTGTACTTGCAATAACCTTTATCCCTGAGTGGCTTACGGGCCTTGATAAGTGGTGACCACCGTGTAAAAAAAAACTCAACCATCTCAGCAAAAATAAACTTCTTAGTGACACACAATATGGTTTCCGTTCTGCTAGATCTACAGCAGATGTGCTTACAGTTATATCTTATACGATTTGCGAATCTCTCGACGAAGGTAACTTTTCTATGGTAATTGCTCTTGACATATCGATGGCCTTTGATAGGGTATGACATAAAGGTATACTTCGCAAGATCTCCAGCTATGGTATAGCTGGAAACGTCTCCTCAATTATTAAATCATTTCTCTCTGACAGGTTCATAAGAGTAGTAATTGATGGACAAAAATCAGAAGCTCACAGTATTAATGCTGTATTATTAATCAGAAGCTCACAGTATTAATGCTGTAGTATTAATCAGGGGTCCATCCTGGGCTCAACTCTCTTCCTGATCTACATTAATGATCTTCCAAGTCACATTCTTACATCATTCGTAGACACTGATTACACTACTATCTATGGTAGCACATCTAAAACTGTAAACGTTCAAGTTCTCTTCGATTTTCTCTCCTCTGATCTTGAACAGGTTGTACAATGAGGAAAGGAGTGGCTGGTTACTTTAAATGCATCTAAAACCAAGCTTCTATCTTTACATCATCAACGTTCTGATCCCCATCTCGAATCAATTGAAATGAATGGCTCTCGTCTTGGGGAGACCTCATGTTTAAACAAGCTTCTGGGATTGACCTTTATTCCTGATCTTAAATGGAACACATACATTAAATCCGTTGCCAAGGCCGCTGGAAAAATGGTGGGATCCTTCTATCGATCCAGTAGATATCTCACTGCTGATGCAAATCTCTATCTATATAAGAGCCAGGTACGTCCAAGGATGGAATACTATTGCCACATCTAGGCAGCACCTGCTAGAAAGGACTTGTCTTGCCTTGATAGAGTTCAAAATAGACTTCGTAGCCTCGTAGGAGATATCTTTTTTCTCTTCCCTGCAACCTCTATCTCACAGAAGAGATGTTGATCCAAGTCCACTGAAACTCCGATGTTTATCAAAAAGTGCTCAATGACAAGCAGAGTGTAATTTTAATATATTTATGCAAACATTATTAACTGCGTAATTGAATTTAGAAGATCAGGACTGAAGATGCTTCTCTTTTAAACGAGTTATAGCAGAAACATGTATGTACATATGTAGCCAATAATGTTTGTATGAATAAATACACTATGTATATATATATTTATGTATATACATATGCATATGTATGTTGCGATGTAATAAAATCTGTGTTTTTATTGATATATCTAAATACAAATCAAAAGGTGTCTTCCGTAACCAGATATTCAACAAATATAAAAATCGGATTGCTTAAAATCTGTACTCAGCTGTCATCAAGTTTGTAAAGTATTATTTAAAACGCATTTGAACGCGTGATACATTAGACTAACCTAAGCAAAATGTACATTATGTTTTCGGTTTATGGATCTTTAATTTCTACGGTTGAGTAGTTTTCTTTTGACTGGGAATGTTATTACTGTTCAGTTGTCGTTGAGGTATAGATTACATGGACAAGTTAACGTTCGACTTGGTGATTCATTATCTTTTTCCAACTTCCAGAAATAATATTTTTGAAAAGTGGCTTTGTGATTACGTAATATAGTGTGAATGTATTGCTGGCCATGTGTATATGAGCTATAGTCAAACTATGAACTTGGTTTCGTGACTTTGAAGCAAACAGACAGTTTCTATTGAAAATTAAATTTAAATAACAAAGAATTTTCAAATACACACACAGACACACACACACACGCACATATGCACACACACATATAAATATATATATATATATATATATATATATATATATATATATATATATATATATATATATATTATTCATTCGAAGGTAGACAGTTACATTTGGTCGCTACAAACAGCCATTATTTCAGTCAATGAGACTTCGTCAGGCGACCTTGAATCATTCGACGCTATAGAAAAAAAAGAAAAACACTGAGCTCTTCAAAAAAAGACTGTAGAAGTTGCGAGCTGTCTTAAAAAGAATTATAAAAATGGAGAAGTTTAATTTCAACCTTTTTGGAAAATCGTTAAAAAATTATCACAGTTGGATTTATAGACAATATCAATTTAGAATTATTAAAGTTGGCGTATTTTACCAGAGCAGTAAATTATGTTAATGGGTGGAGGGGGATTTAAACTGAACATACAAGTAGTTGATATTACTGATATTTAAATAGCAACAAAATCCACACAGTATTTATTACGTTTTAAAAAATTATGACTGACGGAAAAATATGACTAACGGACGGACGTACAAAATCTCTCGTGATATAATATTATAAAACTAGCAGGTGTCCCGGCATTGCCCGGTCGTAAAATACGTTTAAATATGATATGTTGATTAATGCAGATTTCGTATTTATTATTATATTATATTGGATCCAATATATAGTAATGATTTTTAAAAAAGTTTTTTTTTAAAAAATAACTCGTACGCCACCACTAAGAATCGAAACCAAAACGTTTAGCTTACGATTTACTTAGACGTTAATGTCTGAGCTATAAAGACATATTTGCTGCAAGGCTGAAAATCAAAACATGAGCCAATAGCTATTACATTGCGCATGCATATTCGTAATGCTGTCGTTCGACCTTCACCTGGCAAATTGCATTTTTAAAATTATTTTCACAATTTTGTACCGATTTCCCCCCGGCTAAAACCCAAATATAAAGTTTTGCATGGGTTCGAATATCCTATATATTAAGTTTCATATCTGTAGACCAAAAAATGACAGAGGAGTTTGGTAGGTAAAATTTTGTTAAACAAGTATATATATGTATACATAAATATATATAGAAAGAGGTTTCTGTTTATTATAAATTGTTTACACAAATATTACGCAAGGATAAATCATGAAGAATATCTGCATGAATATAATTACACGCAATACTTAACTGCAGATGATCATCCTATCAGAAAACCGAAAAAACCTAATCGGGAATTAATTAAAATTAATGTTTTTAAGAATATGCAAATTAGCTAGATCTTTTCCAGGTGAATGCCGATTCCACGACCCATATATAAGAAAGTTGTATTTTATTTAAATAAATAGAAAAAAGGCTTGTCTTTTTTCTATTGTCCTTGGCCTTCGGGCCGGGATCAAAGTGTAGTATCTGTTCCGACAGATACTGCAAGCAAAGACCATATGTGGGAGCGAACCCACATATAAGACCTTGGTCAATGTAGGGAAACCCCTTCATACCAATTGTCACTATCCAGCTCCCCTACTCCCCGGGGAGTTGGTCCCTATTTCCCCTTCACTCCTCACATTAAAAATCGGCCTTGTGCCTAATTTGCTCGGTGGGGGAGCAAATAAATACCCTATTGTTCTTGGCCTTCGAGCCGGGATAAAAGGGGTTGGGAGGGTCCTACCAACCACTTTTGTATTTTTTCTTCCCCCCCGCTCTCGACACAAATGAACTGTTGTACCATTATTGTTATCTTTTTGTTTTTACACGTAAATAAAAAAATGTTTTAAACAATTGGGCTCTAAGTAGGACATCCCCAGTAAAAAAAAAAAAAGGTGAATGCGGTATTATGGTGAAAGAAGCTACTAACTAAGAGAAACTCTTTCTTAGTTCTGTAGTGACAAGGAAGACCAATGACCCCCAATCCTCCCCCCTTTTTAAGTTGGCCTTGTGCCTAAGTTTTTTGTTCAGTTTGAACTTTCAGTGTCATTTTAGCCTGAATAAAAGATTTAATATCTCAAAGTGTAGTATCTGTTCTGCAGATGCCGCACTTAAGGTAATGTGTCCCGGTCAATGAAGGGGGAACCTACTATACTGAGACAATTATTATTTTTGGTCCCAAGCAGAGTGCCCCTTTTGCCTTTTTTTCGGGGAGCTAGTTTTAAACCACATTAAAAACGACCTTGTGTCTCATTTTGCTTTCGTGGGAAAGCAAATAAATACTAATAGAAAAAAAAAAGGTTTTTTAACATGAATATCAATACAAACACACAAAAAAATTTAGAATAGTAAAGATAACTAGAATTATACCTACCCCAGGACAGGTAAAAAGAATTTCCAGAACAGTTTTGCACCACTTTTGTGTCCTCTTACAAAGATCAAAATCAAGATGTACTTGCATATTATATCTAGAATACTTATTCTCTTGTGTTGATCAAAAGCCATTACATGATTTGGATTCTAGAAACCGTGTAAAATTTAAGGCTTTATCTTTAGGAGTCTTATAAAGAAATTGCAATTTAGCGACTGTTATAAGCGGAAATAAGGGGAAGTAACTCTGTTTGGGTCAGACATACAAATCAGCTTCGTCACTCATGCCTTCCAAAAGACAATCAAATGACGCAGTCAATCCCTTAAATGTTTTACTAGACACATTTGATATAACCCCAAAGTGTTCAGGCAACATGCAGTAAACAAAACAAGTAGATCCACATCAAACATTCTACAAGCATCATATTTCAAAGGGGGTGGTTATAAGCGGAAATGAATGGAATTAATTCTTAAAAAGGAGTAGAGTTACCTCCCCTGACTCAAAGAACGAACTAAGATGGCGGACTCACATTATTTACAATTATCGTTCTTGTAACGAATATGAGTCTGCCATCTTAGTTCGTTCTTTCAGTCAGGGGAGGTAACTCTATTCCTTTATAAGAATTACATTATAACAACCAGAAGTGAAATTATTTTCACGAACATAAGTTCGTGAAAATAATGTCACTTCTGGTTGTTATAATGTAATTCTTAAAAAGGAATAGAGTTACCTCCCCTGACTGAAAGGAAATTATTTTCACGAACTTGTAAGGAAATTTTGGATCAAATTCAATGCAAATCAGAAATAGTTGAATTTTTCGTCATAGTCAGCTAACGTACTTCCTAACTTCCAGAAGCGTTAGCAAGGCAAAATAGTTCCTTCGCTCTTACAGTTCTTCAGTATTTATTATTGTAAACCGATTTATTAAAATAAAATATAAGAAAAGGACATTATTGAAAAGTATAGAATAAAAATCAACAAAATTATGCATATAAATAACTCTTTACTTGCACTTTTAACAACAAAATTTCAAATATAAAATGAGTTCGCGACGGTTCACAACAAGTGCTTGTTGACATTGGATATGAAGACGAATCAGCCCTGCGGTAATGTGTTCCTCAGATTAGGAGATATTGCAAAGAAGCTCTGTCTATAAAAATCCCGCTCGATTTGAGGCACGGAAAGAGGAATTTCTTTTCCGTTGTCGTCAAAGTACGATTTCTGCAGTTCTAAGTCTGACAAAGAGAAATCAGAAATTAATATCCACAAAATAAACGGTACCTTAGGATAACGAATAAAGGAAAATAATAATAATAATAATAATAATAATAATAATAATAATAAGGGAGTCCAGGGATACTGGTTTAGAAACCTCCCAGCTCGCCACCCGTTTCTTGCAACAATGCAAGCGACTGTTTGATGATGAGTAACTTCCTTGGTTGGCTGACAAAAGGAACTACAGTCCTGATTATGAAGGATAAGACAAAATAGGGTGAAATGACAAACTTTAGACCAATCACTTGCCTCTCAGTTATGTGGAAACTTTTGACTAACATACTGTCTAAATGTATCTATGATCATTTGGACCAAAACAATTTACTACTTGAAGAACAGAAAGGCTGTAGAAAAAGATCACGAGGCACCAAGGATCAGCTTTTGATCGATAAAATGATTCTAAGAAATTGCAAAAGATCTACCAACCTTGTCATGGGCTGGGTAGACTATAAGAAGGCATTCGACATGGTTCCACATTCATGGATACTCAAGTGTTTGGAAATTTTTGGAATAGCCCCTAACATCCGAGTATCTATAACAAATAGCATGAAGAATTGGGAAACCAATTTAACAAACCAAGTACTATATATATAAAAAAAAACGAAGCAACTTCAATTCCATGACAAATCCTCGTGAGGGTGAAACGCAGAATATTTTTGTGTAGCTTAATTGCCATAAATATTTTCAAAACATAAAACATAGCTCTACTTAAGTATCGCACACTGTTGAAGTAAATACTGAAAATATTTACATAAAATAACAACACACACACACACACACACATATATATTTATTTATATATATATATATATATATATATATATATATAAAGCTGAATGTCTGTGTGTGTATATGTGTGTGTGTGTGTGTGTGTGTGTGTGTGTGTGTGTGTGTGTATGTGTGTGTGTGTGTGTCTGGTCGCGAATAGGCTCCTATATGGTTGACTATTTTAATTGATTTTTTCGATTGACGATTCCAATAATCGTCCCAACACTAGTCGTAATAATGTATACATCTCTAAATAAGCTAAAGTACAAGATCGTTATGGTATCTATATAATATATAAATATAATGACAATGGATAATGCTTTTTTTTCATTTTCGGAGATTTGTTATTCGCTCCGTTCGTTCGTAATTTACAGAAAGCAAGTTTCCTGAATTTTCGTCATTTCCAGAAAATCTCCCCATAAATAATTAATATCCAGAAAGAAAAACCACTGATATAAACAGCTACAATGCAAGTATTGTTTTTTTTTTAAATAATTAAATCACGGAGTCTTGACTAAAATTATCAAGCGATGGATACAAGTGTTGGGAGCAAAGTGTAGTATCTGTTTTGTCCTTGATTATTAAAGAGAATTATCATTGACTAAATCGATTTTAATTTAACAATCTCCCTTTTTTATTTTTTTTTTTTTACATGGGGGTCACCACTTATCAAGGCCCGAACGCCACTCAGGGATAAGGGTTATTGCGTGTACAGTAATCAATTATTGCGTGTACAGTAATCAATTATTAACGGGTGGCGAGCTGGGTAGTTTCTAAACCAGTATCCCTGGACTCCCTTATTATTATTATTATTATTATTATTATTATTATTATTATTATTATTATTTTCCTTTGTTCGTTATCCTAAGGTACCGTTTATTTTGTGGATATTAATTTCTGATTTCTCTTTGTCAGACTTAGAACTGCAGAAATCGTACTTTGACGACAACGGAAAAAAAAAATCCTCTTTCCGTGCCTCAAATCAAGTGGGATTTTTATAGACAGAGCTTCTTTGCAAAGTTGGATTTTTCCCTATAAAAAACTGACCTTGGGTCCACCTCTGCATGCGTAGACAGACAAGTAAATATGGACACTAGTCTATACATTAATTGAAGCTTGATATAGAATATTGTCCGAGCTTAAAGTGCCCGTTATAAAAGTCCGGTCGCGCTTTGTCACTCGTATCTCTGTCGCCACTCTGAAATCTTCAGTCAGAGTACTGTGAAATTCTTTTCAACTGGCGTAATTTCCTTCAGTTCAAAGACCCTCTTTTAAAAGGGACTGGATTCCCCACGCCAATTAAAATCGAATGTTTTGTTGAACTTTGCCCTTTTAGGGGGTGCAAGATAATAGAAATAGGTTGCTCAACCATTCGGAATGCGGCCATTCCAAATCGTTTCCCATCAAAACAGCCTGCCATTGTCTTTTGTCGTAGCTGTGGCAAATATTGAAGTCGGATCGATTCCCACGCTGAAGCGCACCTGTGAAAGGCCAGTAATTAAACTTTGTAACGCCCACCACACATACCTTTACACTCACACAATCACAGACACAGACACAGACACAGACACAGACACACACACACACACACACACACACACACACACACACACACACATATATAAGAATAAGACCGATTCTTTAAGAGGAGACTTATCGAGAAAATGCAAAGCTCACCAAATTGTTTTGGAGTTTATATAGAGTATCAATAAAATAAGAAAACAACAATATGAAAATAAATACTAATTTATTTGATTTATCCAATAAGGAGATTAACTTATCCTACACCCCTAATTCATGCATCATTCTTAATGAATAAATAAATAATTCTATATGAATTAGTATAATTTTTTATATTGCCATTTATATATATATATATATATATATATATATATATATATATAAATATTATTATTATTATTATTATTATTATTATTATTATTATTATTGCTCCAAAATAATAGGGAGTTTCCGAAGAGCGCGATTGCAAATTGAAAACTATATTATATATTACATAGAAAAATGCGAGCATGAAAATTAATATGGTTAAGATTAAACTTAGAAAAGTAAAAGGACTAGTTGTCAAAACTGGAAAGAAAAAAAAAACAAGATATTCTAGTAAAAAAATATACAAAATTTATAACTTAAAATATTGCGAATTACTTAAGACTTCTACTCAGTCATGGCTGACGGAACGAGAACATATTACCTCTGTAAAATAATAAAGAATTCCGTTTGAAATTCATTGCAGATTCCAGAGTTCGCTAGAAAGATTTTTTAGTTCGACAAGATACACCGAAACGTTGTGCGAATAGCACTTAAGATAAGAATAGTAGGCTGAATTACCAAAATAATGTTAATTATCTGTTTGTTATTAAGCATAAATTTAGAAAATGGCCTCCAGACCGTAGTGGAATAGCGCCATAGATGGATTACTATTTAATGCTAGTAAGACTAAGCTGTTCTTCTTGAACAATTCCGTTCGTATTCCAAATAATCCAAATAACGCAAATTATCGATCTTTATCTCTTAAATTCAGAAACAAAATGTTACAACCATTGCTATCCATGACAAATAATATCCTACCTGAAAATTCACCTTTCAAACTCCTCGGTTTAACATTCGCAGGCGATATGAACTGGAACAAATATATCAAGGACATTGCAAAAGCTTCTGCAAAGAAGGTGGGTTCCCTCTACCATGCAAGAAGACTACTCACACCTGAGAGTATTCAAATCCACCATTCGCCCATGCATGGAGTATTGGTGCCACATCTGGGCTGGTGTATTAACCACTAGTCTCTCCCTCTTAGATAGGGTTCAAAAAAAGTTTCCAATTTAATAGGTCCCACTTTGTCAACTAAGCTTCAACCCCTGTCCCATTGCCGAAATGTTGCATCTGTGTGCCTGTTTTGCAAGTATTTTTAATGTAATGTGTTCGGATGAACTCGTTGCGGTTTTACCCATTCGACAGGCATATCCCTGACAAACCCACTTAGCGAATAAATCATACACCTTCACTGTTGAGGTCTCTAAATAACAGAAAGCTTTCTACTCTAATAGTTACTCCCCTCAAACAGCTAGGCTTTAGAATTCCCTGCTCCCTAACTGATGTGCAGAAGTTTGAATGTAACATAAACTAATAGCTTGTTGGTCATTCCTAGGCATTGCCCAACTCCTTTTATTTCTAAGTGATGATATTCATTCTTTGGAGTGAACGTGATTTTTAAAAAAAATTATGTATTAATGTGATTTAATTTCTTTTCCAAATTCATATGAAAAGCGAAAATGTGTATATATATATATATATATATATATATATATATATATATATGTCAAAGAAAGATTGATCTCCATGTGAACGCTTGTGGCTAGCTAGGCCAGCTCCGGATCTCCACATGTATATATGTAGGTGTGTATAAGTTGTATATATGTGTATATATATACAAAAAAAAAAGATATTTTAAAAAATACATGAAAATGGATGAGTGATCAACAATAAAGTAAGGGAAAGATGGTCTTCGTCTGTCAAGAAGTGACAATTGCCATGTATGTATGTATGTATGTATGTATGTGTGTATGTATACCGCTGAAAAACTTGATGTGTACATCTATATGTTTATTGAATATTCAATATTGATGTTTGCGTCATAATTTCTAATTTCTGGAATGATTAAAGAGAGTACAAAATGTTAGTTTCATATTATTTGGATTCTTCGAACTACTGTTCTCGTCTTTGGAGTTATTTTCACAAACTTTAGACCAAGGTACACTTTTCCAGATCTATTTTGTCGAATTTGGGAATCTTTCTGTCGAATTCAGAAATGTGCACGGAATTACGAACGGCACTCTTTATTTAATCCACGAAGGTAGCATGCTCTCGTTCGTTGACATCTATGCTGATGACACGATCATCTATGGCAAAACATCAAAGGCTGTAAATGACAAAGTTCTCTCTAATTCTCTCTCCTCTGATCTTGAGCGTGTGGTACAATGTGGGAAGAGGTGGCTGGTTACTTTTAATGCATCCAAAACCAAGTTCTATCTTTACATCACCAACCCTCTGATCCCCATCTGGCATCAATTGAAATGGATGGCTCTCGTCTTGGGGAGGCTCCATGTTTTGACAAGCTTCTGGGTTTGACCTTTACTCCTGGTCTGAAATGAACACGTACATCAAATCTGTTTCCAGTGACGTTGGGAAAATGGTGGGATCCTTCTACTGCTTCAGAAGATATCTCACTACTAATGCAATTCTCTATCTGTATAAAAGCTAAGTACGTCCAAGGATGGAGTACTGCTGCCACATCTGGGCAGGAGCTGCTAAAAACAGCATATCCTGCCTTGACAGAGTACAAAATAGACTTCGTGATTTAGTGGAGGATGCCCTTTTTTCTCCCCTGCAACCTCTCTCCCACAGAAGAAATGTTGCGAGCCTGTCTTTGTTTTATCTTTATTTCTATGGTAGGTGCTCGTCTGAGCTCCAATCCCTCGTCCCTCCTTGCCAATCTTTCACGAGAAACACCCGTCTGGCTGAAACTACTGTCAATAATTTCCCCTACTCTTTATCTGTGCCTAAATCAAAACGTAGATTCCATGA
>NC_136496.1:108100686-108163186 GCF_053919585.1 Euprymna scolopes | reverse complement strand
AATGTGGTTTTGCATGTAGTTATTAAAACTCTCCAACTCTATTTCAGTTTGTATTTCTCCTCACACCACAACTCATTTTTGCAACCCCCTCTTTGTATTATGACAGGTCTGAATATTCTCTCTGTTTCAGTTTGTATTTCTCCTCACACCACAACTCTTTTTTGCAACTCCCTATTTGTCATACATGTCTGAATAATGAGAAAATCTAAATTTTTTTAACAAAAACTTTAAAATAACCTTTTTAGATTAAATTTTTAAAAACTTCTTTCAGAATAGAAAATCTTTGCAATTTAATAAGGAACATATTTCATATAGGTTTCATTAAAAATACTCAGTAGATAACGAGAAAAATAGAAATGAAAATTTCAAAAGGACTGTATAACTGGTTACGCTCAATAGTAGTCCTCGCCAGCGAAAGTCTTTGTTATTATTATTATTATTATTATTATTATTATTATTATTATTATTATTATTATTATTATTATTTAAAACATTTTGTGTCCTGCTGTTTCGCGCGAGGACTAATATATATATATATATATATATATATATATATATATATATATATATATATATATATATATATATATATACACACATATACTTATATATATATATATATATATATATATATATATATATATATATATATACATATATATACACATATACTTATATATATATGTACACACACACATTTTAAATTATATATATATATATAAATATATATAAGTGAAAATGTCTGTCTGTCTGTATGTGTTTACATTTCCTTACCAAATTACTCTGTCAATTTTCAGTCTAGAGACTCGAGATTTAACATAAGGAGTATTGAGATTTGGGAAACTCTCTTAAACCGGTTTTCGAACAGAAATTTGGCTGTCAAAGTGTCAAAGTTCGACGATTTGATATTTGAAAACTCTACTAAACTCATCCGCCAATTTTGAGTCTAAACACTTGAAGTTTTAAATGTAGGTTACTTGGACATGGATCAAACTTTTTAATTTGATTTGAGCCTAAAAAATTAAATGTTTAGGGGTACGAAATTGGGGTTAAAGTTTTTTAAAAATTGACCTCTGTGGTCTCTACCAAATTACTCAGCCAATTTCTGATCTAAACATTTGAAATTTTACATGAAGAGTATTCAGACATAAGGCAAGGTTTTTAATCGATTTGGGTCGGAAATTTGAGCTTTCAAGAGGCCAAAGTTCAAAAGATTTGATGTTTGCGGTGTCTAGCAAACTACTCAGCCAATTTTTTATCTAAATATTCGAAATTTATACATAACAATTATTCACATATGCAGCTGAATGTTTGGCTGCTAAAAAGGTCAAAGTTGAAAGAGTTGACCTTTGCAGATTCTATCAAATTCCTGTCCCAAATTTGGGTCAAGAGACTTGAAACTTAAAATGTACGTAACTTGGGCATGGATAAAACTTTGTATTTTGATTTGATACTAAAATGATAAATGTTACGGGGTCAAAATTGTGGTCAAAGTTAATAAATTGAGTTCTGCGGTCTCTATGAAATTACTCAGACAAATTTTGGTCTAAACATTTGAAATCTTACATAAAGTGTATTCACACGTAGGGCAAGTTATGAACAGTACATAGGGCCCGAGCAAAGTCGGGTTCAACTGCTAGTATATATATAAAGTGAGAGAGATAGCGATATATACAAGAGGAACATATACGTTTGAGAATCGATTTATTCATCAATTTGAAAACCCGTCAATATAGTGCAGGATGTAAAAGGTATCAAAGCTTTGTATGTTGTTCCCATATAATCCATAAAACTCTTTCAAATATTCGCCAAACACTGAAAATGTTATGCCACCTGCATGTCGAGATTTTTATTATAACGCTAAGTCCCCATTAAAAGAATATTATATACTTTTTTGATCCACTTATATATATATATATATATATATATATATATATATATATATATATATATATATATATATATATATATATATGGTGCGTCTAGTGTTTAAAAACATTACTTATTTTACCAATTCTCTCCTGTATATTACTGTTTAATTTTATGTCACAGACAATGAATTATGGGAAAACACTCAATCAGGAAATGAAAAGATATAAAGATATGCTGTAATCGTTGCAATAGTAGAAGAACACAGCAATTTGCAAATTGCATAATTTCTTAAAGTTGTCCAATCCTTTGTTTTTAATGTTCACAAAAAGTTAGAAGATAATGATGGCCAACCTTCTCCTGTTGCGAAACGTAAACATCACCAGCAACGCTCTGACAACATTAGAACACACGAGTTTATTCAACAAGTTCAGAATATCATTGGCGAGAGTCCTCAGAAGTCAATGAGGTCAATTGCAAAAGGTCTTTGTGTCTCCTAAGCCACAATTCGAGGGATCATGCATGCTTAATTTGTTTATTTTTGAAATCGCAACTTTATAATATACAAAAATCGGCAGAACATTAACTCTGCAATAATATATACGAAATCTGCAAGAATGAAAATATCATATTTAAGCGTATTTTACGACCTTGCTACGCCGGGCGTCTCTGTTGGCTTGGATAAATACTTTTGCAGTTTTAATAAATAAAGCTCCAATAATATCAGCGCGTATCCATGTACGATGAACATCTACAGAATACAAACATCAATATATTACGCATGAATTAGTCCCCCGTGGAATTTCAACAAGTCCCGCTAGTTTCAAATTAATTCAATAAGACATCTTGCTGTTCAACTCCCTACTCAAAGTGTCCCTGCAAGCATGATCAATAGCAGTATCACCTTACGTCTTAATAGCAGTTTACCTGGTTTGTGGTGAATGGCAGTAAAAAAAGAAACATTGAATTGTTTACAAGTATGAACCTATTAAATTAGGGATAAGACCCTAGCGCCAGCATTGACCACATGGGCGTTAAAGACAAGGCTATCTATTCTTAGCGTTGAGCTTTTTTCTTCGTAAACAATTCAACTACTCAACAATTACAAACAACTTATAAGTGTGTTTGAGCTCGGACGTTCTGGCTGACGTAGAAGGAGCTAGTTTTTTTATTTGGGTTATTTTTATTATTTTTATGAATATATTTTAGGGATAAAGTCTTTGTTTCACTTATTGTTATATTGTATTTTCTTTTGTTTTTATTTTTGTTTGCCATTTTTGTGACAATAAAGAACACTTTGGTAATGTCTCAGTAATTAGCATCCTCACGCTGCACGTATTCAAAGAAAGCATATAAAGAATAATTTAATAAGTGTTTAGAATTCATTTATTTATTTTCGGACTGTTATCCTCATCTTCGTAGTTGTTGTTTCGGTTAACTCATCATTTGGCCTTTTTCAGGTGATTAACCACGACTGGATAGCGATACTAAGCCTTATAACTGTATCCCCAGTAATCTGGGCCCGTGGCGAAGTGGATAGAGGCACTGAAACTCTACGGTTCCAGATGAAGATGGCGGTTGCTATCCTACTCAAAGCAGGTCCGAGCTTTAATTGTCCAAAAAGTGATGAGACAACAATAACTACGGAAGGCAGTAATTACTGGAGACACAATTATGAAACAGCAGTCTTATCCCGTTGCGTTTACAAACCTGAAGATGGCCAGGAGATGACTTGGCCGAAACGTGGTAAAAAAAAAACTATGAAGATAATAATAATAGTCTGCAAATAAATACACAAATACACAAATTACTCATCTCAAAAGATTCTAATAATAAATACATGTTCCAATATTAAATTATACGTTCTAATATTAAATAATATCTTCTAATAATCAATTATATATTGTAATCATAAATCATACGTTCTAATAATAAATTATATGTTCTAATAATAAATTATATGTTCTAATTATAAATCATAGGTTCTGATAATAAATGATATATTCTAAAAAACTAATTTTTAGTTCTAATATTAAATTATATGATCTAATAATAAATCATATGTTCTAATAATAAATCATATGTTCTAAGAATAAATTATATGTTCTAAGAATGAATTATATGTTCTAATAATAAATTATAATTTCAAATAATCTTATAAGTTCTAATAATAAATTATAATTTCAAATAATCTTATAAGTTCTAATAATAAATTATGCCCTAATAAGCAATCATATATTCTAGAAATTATTCATATGGTCTAATAAGAAATTCTATGTTCTAATAAAAATTCATATGTTCTAATAATAAATTATATATTCTAATAATAAATTATATGTTCTCATAATATATTATATGTTCTAATACTCAATTATATGTTCTAATAATAAATAATATGTTCTAATAATCAATTAGGTGTTCTAATAATAAATAATTTGTTCCAATAATAAATTATATATTCTAATAAAAATCATATGGTCTAATGATAAATTATATGGTCTAATAATAAATTATATGGTTTAATAATAAATTATATGTTCTAATTAGAAATCATATGTTCTAATAATAAACAATATATTCTAATAATAAATTATATGATCTTATAAATAAATTATATGTCCTAATAATAAATCATATATTCTAATAATAAATCGTATGGTCTAATAAAAATTATATGTTGTAATAATAAAGTATATGCTCTAATAATAAATTATATATTCTAATAATAATTCATATATTTTAATAATAAATTATATGTTCTAATAATAAATTATATTTTCTTATAATAAATTATATGTTCTTATACTATATCATATGTTCAAACAATAAATCATGTTTTAATAATACATTATATGTTTTAATATAAAAGTAAATGTTCTAATAATAAATCATATGTTCTAATAATAAATTATATATTATAATAAAAATCATATGTTCTCATAATAGATTATATGTTCTTATAATAAATCATACGGTCTAATAATAAATTATAAGTTCTAATAATAATTATGTATTCTAATAAAAAACATATATTCTAATAATAAATTATATGTTCAATTAGGTGTTCTAATAATAAATTAGATGTTCTTATAATAAATTATATGTTGTAATAATAACTGATATGTTCTAACAATAAATTAGATGCTCTTATAATAAATTATATGTTCTAATAATAAATTATATGTTTTAATAATAAATCATATGACCTAATAATAAATTATATGTTCTAATAATGAATTATATTTTCTTATAATAAATTATATGTTCTAATAATAAATCATATGTTTTAATAATTAATCATATGTTCTAATAATAAATTATATGTTCTAATATTAACTTATGTTCTAATAATAAATCATATACTATAATAATAATTTATATATTGCATATTCTAATAATATATAATAAATCATAGGTACTAATAATGAATTATATGTTCTAATAATAAATAATATATTCTAATAATAAATAATATATTCTAATAATAAATCATATATTCTCATAATAAATCATATGTTCTAATAAAAAATTATATGTTCTAATAATAAATTTTATGTTCTAATAATAAGTTATATGATGTAATAATAATCTGGTCCAATAATAAATTATATGTTTTAATAATAAATCACATGGTCTAATTATAAATTATATGTTTTAATAATAAATCACATGTTCTAATAACAAAGCATATGTTCTAATAATAAATTATATATTCTAATAGTAGATCACATGGTCTAATATAGATTATATGTTCTAATAATAAATAATTTGGTCTAATAATAAATTATATGTTCTTATAATAAATCAGATAGGCTAATAAAAACGCATATGTCTTAATAATAAATTATATGCTCTACTAATAAATTATATGTTCTAATAATATATGTTATGATCTAATAATCACTCATATGATCTTATAATAAATTTTACGGTCTAATAATAAATTATATGTTCTAATAATAAATTATATATTCTAATAATTAATCATATGTTCTATTAATAAATTATATGTCCTAACATTTATCGTTAGTTGGTTTTTCACTTTGAAATAGATATTTTTAACTCTTATATCAAGTGGCTATATTCCTTCTCGGGGCCGATTTATATAAAAAAAGAACTTGTGTTTTATATTTAATATACATATCCAGTTTAAACCGGATAAAAGAGACTTCTCCAGTTTCTACAGCTCTCTCATATCTTGAAAATCTTTCTTATATCCGTTTTCTCATATTGGGTCTCTTATATCCGTGTTACGCTGCGTATATATATATATATATATATATATATATATATATATATATATATATATACCCGTTCCCGTATACTTTTTTCATGATAACGCTAGGACTCATTATTAGATTGAATCGAGCAATTGCATCGACAACGGACAACGCCAGACCCAAAATGGGTTTCGATGTACTGCATCTCATCAGTGACGTGCTCCAACAATACTAACGACCTAACCGTATGGGCCACGGCGCAATCTATTGGCTATGCCTCGATTTTAATTTTTATATTTTATCTAGTTCTACATTCTACTGTGACAAGTTACGCGTCCTATACAACTCATATAGTTACTGCTAGTATGCAGGCGGCAGACATCACATCTACAAACATTAACTGAAACTTGTCACATAGTAGAATGTAGAACTAGATAAAATATAAAAATTAAAATCGAGGCATAGCCAATAGATTGCGCCGTGGCCATACGATTAAGTCGTCAGTATTGCACACTTCATACGTGCGACGGACCTGGATTCGCGCCTATGTCGGAGCAAGTCACTGATGAGATGCAGTACATCGAAACCCACATTGGGTCTGGCGTTCTGTTGTCGATCCAATTGCTTGATTCCATCTAATTCTGGGTTCTAGTTGTATGTGCTTTTCGCTTATCTCGGCATTGTTTCCAGTCGTCCTGGACCTCTACGTGCCACTAGTATTCAACAATGTCGAATCAGGAGAGGTGTGGTATGAGATTGCGCAACTCTTGCCACAAAAATTTCCCGCGCAGGCACCCTTACCGTGGGTATCCATAGTCTGTCAAGACTGAAGGAAGCCTTTAAATATATATATATATATATATATATATATATATATATATATATATATATATATATATAATGAAATAATAATTATAGTTAAGTTTACCAAAATGATCCAAGATGGTAAAACTAAAGTAAATTATAAATATTGAAGAGTTAATATTTATAAAGTAATCTCAACCAGCTGTAAAAGCTCAATAAAACCAAATAGGAATAGAGCTTATAATAAGAGCTTGGATTATAATAAGTGCTAGGATTCTGAATTTTTGGATTTTACAGTCATTGTATACTTTGCCTTTCACCACACTATCCATTCACGTGAAATCACTATTTTATTCACCCTATTCCCTCTGCTTCACTTTTTGTTATCAAGTAAAATCTATGACTTACTTGTAGTTTCATTAAATACTTTTGAAAGCAAAATCCGATCCCTCATTTTGCTAAATCCTACCCTCTGATGAGAAGGAAAGTATTTCTTCGAAGCTCCGCGGATTAAGGACTATGCACTTCTTTAGTGTTTCCTTTTTAAAATTAAATATGTTTTTAACTCTTTCTCAAAGTGTTTTTTAACATGTTTTATTAACTACTTGTTCTTATATATATATATATATATATATATATATATATATATATATATATATATATATATATATATATATATTAGAGCTCCTTAAATAATTCCAATTTGTGTGAGAGCTTTTTTCTGCGTACAGGGCGAGGGCTTATACATAGTAACAAAGCCAAGAAAATAGTATCCCGTATTCTGAATTCGCATTTTACTATGCTGATTAGAATCGGATTTTTTATTTTTACACAGAAAGTTATATATACCTGTTTCTACATATAGAAACTGGCTAGAATAGCGGAGCTGTTAAATACGTGGTCGAGAAACTTTAGGGTTTTACTTTTTTTGTTGTTTTTAATGGAAGAAGTATTTTTGGGATGAGCCGGATTCAGAGAAACATTTTCATTGATGATGTTTATAGGTTTATAATCAAAGGTGAGAAAAACTAGAAATGTTATAGGTAAATAATGCAATAAAGCCGTTTCAAATGTTATACGTATATCAAAACAAAATTTTAAAAAATGTCTGAAAGCATGTATTCACAAAAGAGATCTTTTATATATGTTTAAAATGGAAGTTTACAGCAATAGGGAAAACAGAAACTTTGTGAATATTTTTTAAAGTTTTTGTAAAACAAGGAAGTGCATTAGTTGAGATATCAAACAAGTCTGAGTCGATTAATTAATTGTAATCAAAACTTCTTTGCTCATTTAAATAAATTATAATTCATTGAATGTTGTTTATAAGAGTCAATGTTCATTTGATCTTGTATTAGAAAGTGGGTTTAGTAAGAAAGATCGGAAATATTTCAATGAATAAAGTTTATACAGATTGACAGACGATAATGAGTCAATGAGATGTCTGTGTCTATATGTTCGCTTATGTGTGTGTGAGAGTGGAGAGATGTCGCAGAGAAAAGCGCTCACAGAGAGGCGCCCAGTGACACGTGTCTGCGATCTCGGATCAACTGGGCTCCACTGGTTTATTAAAGAAATACTGGCTTTTTAAAGGATTCAGGTGTCTCCCAGAAAAACAAACATTTCGAATGAATTCAGAATGTTCTCTCATTGGTCCAAAATATAATTATTTGTTTTTTTATTCAGGATAGTGTATGTGCAAACGATGTGCGTACAAACCAGTTTACGCACTTTGATTTTGGACGTCTGTGTAAAGATTGGGCGCTGCAAAAGCATTGGAACATCTTATATGATTTATGACGTACGGCATTGTAACAGTTCATAAAGTTATCTCTCTTGTAAGCTTCCAGTATTATAAAAGTGACAGTGTTTGTGGAGTCCAGGTTGAACACTTGGAAATAATTTACCACTAGGAAGAGATGAAACGTTTGGCGTTTGTTTATTGTACGTCCCTGTATTGTTTCATTAGTTTTATGCACTTTTTATGTATTTTGTTCTATTCATCCTGACGTTTTTATTATGTTTAGTCGGGATTATCTTAGCGACGAGCAAACGGAAGAAAAGACGTTTTAAGGTTTGCATCGAAATAGCGTCGTTGCTTACAAGCAATCTTTTTCTTGTAGCGGTAACAAACTGGTCACGTGGACGAATTTAACCCACGTCTCTTCTGTCTGAAAACAGAAGAAGTCTCTTATTTATTTATTTCCCCAGGAGAGCAAAATTTGACACAAAGCCGTTTTTAATGTTGAGGATATCCAGCTCCCTAAAAAGGGGAATTCTGGATTAAGAGTAAAAATTTTTTAATTGTCTTAGTCTAAAAGGGTTCCCCTTCGCCGACTGAGGACAGAATTAACATCAAAACAGATACTACACTTTGAAGTATTTATTTGCACTAAATATAAAAGTATTACATATTGAACAAATTAAGCAAAGGTCAATCAAAAGTGTGGCGATAATGGGTGTCGTTAGTCATTCTTGGTGCTAAATACTTAAAATTGTCTATCCTACTCTTAACTAGAAATATCTCAGTTACCACAATACCACATTTATTATTTTTACTTCATCCCATAGGGGGCGGTGGTCCTCCCTCTCCATCTAGACATGGTTGGCTATACCCGATTTTTCCGTCTCCCCTTTAGTCACCGCTTTTCGGTGTTCTTCCACCCTTACTTTAAGGGGGCGGCATGTTTCACCCTTGTAAACCTTTCTGCAACTGCATGGGATGGAGTATATGCAGTTCTTGGTTGTGTTCTCCTCCATGCGGGGCTTCACTCGTACCAGATGTCGTCTGTGTTGACTCGCTCTTGAATACCGTCCTGATGTTGTAGGGGCACATATTCTTTGAATCTTTTCGGAGATGCCTCGTATGTATGGAAGTATGTTGGAGGTTTTTGGGTTTCATTCTCCTCTCTTGCACTATTAACACGTCTGGTGGATAGTATGCTATCGGGGTAGTTGTTACGACGGAGGGTATCCTTCAACCTGACCATTTCTTGGGAGTATGTAATGGTGTCGCTACTTATTGTCCCTGCTCGATGCTGTAAGCAGCGTGCGATTCCATGTTTGATACTGTATGGGTGATGGGAGTTGAAGTTAAGGTATTGTCCGGTGAAGGTAGGCTTGCGATATACGGATGTCTTAAACTCATGCTCTGTTCGTGATATGAGTATATCAAGGAAGGCCAGTTGGTTATCTTTTTCTTTCTCCATTGTGAACTGTATCGATGGTCTTATTGAGTTCACATGGTCTCGGAGAGCCTGGATGTCTTCCTGATGGGGCCAGAGTATGAAGGTGTCATCAATGTATCTTAGCCACATGGTTGGCTTTAAGGGAGCTGAACCTAAGGCCATGTCTTCGAAGTATTCCATGTATATGTTCGCCATCACTGGTGATAATGGTGAGCCCATAGCTAGCCCCTCCTCTTGTCGATATAGGTCAGTACACATTCTCTCAGCAACTATGTCCCAGAGCCTAGCTGGAGTTCGAACACGGTACCCCCGTAATAATGATAATAAAGGGTTGGGTTCGAGACTCCTAAAAAACGGTTCCCCAGTTCTATACAAAAAAAAAAACACCTGATGAAGGCCGGAGGGAAAAACGGCCGAAACGTTGTGACTATAACAACCAAGATGTGGAAGTCAGTCCGATAATCTCAATCAATGAAAACACCTCATCTCAAAAATACAGACAATTACTTAATTTAAACCTTCGCCAGTTTCCGGTTTGGCGATGGGCGCAACGGCAAAGACGTCACTTTGTTTTATTTTTTATTTTTCGAGTTCATTTCCTCCTTCGCGGTACAGGTTCGAGCCTGCCTGCCTACTAACACTTTTTTTTTCAACAGACAAGTCCAAATATCCGGTAAACGCCGGGTACCTAGGCTAGTAATAAACAAATTAAGCACAATGCCATTCAAAAGTCTGGGGCTAATACTTAAAATTGTCTACTCTTACATGGAACTATCTCAGGGCTTTAATCCGGCCATAGCTGACGGAACGAGAGCACGCTGCCCAGTAAATTAAATAAGGGATTCTGTTCGAATTACGGACAGATTCCCGAGTTGGACAGAAAGATTCCAAGGTTTGACAAGATACACTTTAAGAAGGGCGGAGGTAACATTAGCCGACATGTTATGCAAATAGCATCCAAAAGTTCGAATAATCCAAATGATGCATTTGTTAAGATTATATTAATGATTAGTTCTTTTTTTGTCTACTTTCAGAAAATGAAAGCACGTGCATTCAAGTAGCCTATACGTGTGAGATGTGGAATCCTATGATGTCAAATGCGTTATATGGAGAGAAAACAGAGGTATTAAAACGTTAACCACTACCAATGAGAGATTACTGAACAAACATCTCTTCCAACAAACAAAAATTCACAATGTGTATCAACGCCAAAGAAGAAAATGATGTTTATAAAAGTGTGTGAAGATGTTGCAGGGAATCCAAACTAAAAACGGAAGTATTTCGATAAACGCTAACGAAACGGATTATTTTAAAAGACATGCGTATTCACGCTGGAATACCAAATAAAAGTGAATATTTTATTTTGTAAAAGGAATTGCCAAAAGATGGATAAAAAAAATAAAGAAAATCGCTAAAACGACTATAGATGAACATACATTGTACGAAAGTTGGAAAAATAAAATAAGCTGAAATATTGTTTTCAAACTTAATGACACTAAAATAAATTACATCATCGTATTTAGTACCCAAAAGTGGTTACATATAACGGACATGTTGTGATTATAAGGAACTCAACTCTCTAACGAAACGAGACCGTTACTATAAGCGACAGAGTTTCTTTCTAAGAACATCACACACGTGCAGAACTCATTATCTCCGGATTGCTTCACTACAGACTAAAACATGACCGTATTTATAGCAAATGTCAACAAATACTATAAGTAATCAAAGTGCATTCATCCATTTCACTAATTTTCTCTCATCTCATTTCTTCCTCATTATGCAGATCATCCATCCAACTTAACTTTTATCCTCAAATAACTTTTGGTTTTGGTAAGGAATGAGTCAGAGTTATCCCTCTTGGATCGTATGTATTTTTACAGTCGTATTTCCTCACCTGTTTCTTTCATTGAGATAGACGGAAATACATACATTATGCCAAAGACATTTCTTCAAGTTGAACTGCTTACATCCTGGTGTAAAGATTACGAATCAAAACGAAATATTTTTATTATTTTAGTCCTATAAAAGCTGTCCATTGTGATGTCGACCTCATCTTCAACCCCGCATCTAAACGCCTCAATGCTGTGGTTGTCCACGGCGCCAACGAGTTCGTCCTTCTCACTGAATCGCACTAATGACACCTTGTTGACCGCGACGATGAACACGTTGTGGGATGAAAATCGTCGCAAAGCAAGTAACTTCATCATTGTCGTCATCTATCTGGCGGTGCTCATGATCACCGGTTTCATCGGTAATTCTCTTGTGTGCTACGTCTATTACTTCCGTTTCAATTTAACGCCGGCCAATCTGTTCATCTTCACCTTGGGCGTCCTCGATCTGGCCAGTTGTTGTATCGGAATGCCGTTCGAGATCTGCGACCTCAGCTACCCGTACATGTTCGACGCCCCAGTCGCCTGCAAACTGTTACGATTCGCCGAGTCCATCACTATAATAGCTTCAGCAGCCACTCTCATATGCGTCACATTCGATCGGTATTTCAAAATATGCCGACCATTCCATATATTACCGCTTCGTGTGGCCCGTATCCTTTGCCTGGTGTCAACTTTGTTAGGTCTTCTTCTATCTTGGCCAGCACTTGTAATCTTTGGCCGTAAGTCGATCCCGACGTCCGACCCGAATATAACAGGGGTTGAATGCACTGTCGACGATAATATTCGCAACAGTGTTTATCCAACCTTGTATTATGGAACTCTATTGGGCGTATTCGCTATTGCTGTCTGTATTATCTCAACGCTGTATACGCTTATAGGGAGAATGGTATGGAAGATCAAAAGGACAACAATTGGTGAAGTGGTAGACACTACTCGTCGTCCTAGCACTGTCAGCTTTCAAATGTCTACGTCATCAAACAGAGACGAGAGGCGAATATCAACGGACAGCGAATTGAAAGTAATTCCGAATTCTCGTAAAATGATACGAGCTGGTCGGACAACTGCCATCTTTATCACCGTGACCGTTGTCTTCGTGCTCAGCTTTCTACCTTTTCTTACTGTGACCCTTCTGAAAGCAGCTAAGGTCGCCTTCAACACGTTTGAATCTAACCTGCAGGAAGTGGTATACAACCTATGTGCACGTTCCTATTTCATCAACAACAGTATCAACCCGCTTATCTACAGCGTAATGAACGTCAATTTCCGGCGGGAATGCCTGGCCGTCTTCAGGCGAAGTTTCAACGCCTGTATCAACTTAAAAGTGATTAGGAAATTCCGAAGGTGAAAAAAATCCTGAGTTAATTTATTATTATATATATATATATATATATATATATATATATATATATATATATATATATATATAAATATATATATATATATATTATTATATATATATATATATTATTATATATATATATATTATTATATATATATATAAATATATATATATATATATTATTATATATATATATATAAATATATATATATATATATTATTATATATATATATATAAATAAATAAATATATATATATATATTATTATATATATATATATATATATATATATATATATATATATATATATTAATGCGCATATAACATATAATAAGAAAGAAGATGGAGACGAGGAAAACAGTTTGCTATAGTTAACTTTAATAAAGATAAAAGAAAGCTAGAAGCAATAAGGAACTAAATTCAAACAATACATTTCAATACATCACAGCGACACGAGTGTACCCGTTAATGAGTAAGAAACCGTGATTAGTACAGTTGAGGTAGTGCTATATACTCCTCATAATGTTTCTATTTTGTTACTTATTTACTTCGGTTCCGTTAAGGCACATCAATCCTTTTAGGGTTTACAGGTTTGAGTGTGTATGTGGGGGTGTTCGCGCGTCCGTGTGTGTGTGTGTGCGTGTGTGTTTGCTATGTACATTCTGTTTCTTTATCTCTTCTGTAACCGTGCGCGTCTTGTGTTGACATGCGACACCAGCATTGTTTTCCTCTCTCTATAAATGGAAGTCTTTCGTAACACAGCAATTATGACGAAATTCTTCTTGTGTTTATTTTATATAATTAAATTCATTCTTCTTTACCACCGGGTCGAAGATGCATCACCAATTTCTCTGATTATTTAGTGAACTACATAATTGAAGGTCTGTCGTTTACTACCGCTACTCTGACTTTGGCTCATTCAATTCCCGTTACAACATGATAATCTATTTTCTTTGGTCCTAATACTAATCTCTTTTGATACTAGCAATTGTTTTTTCCTCTGACGTTGAAATGTTTGTTATTGTTTCGATTGATACTGTTTCCATAAATTCTTTTCTATAAAATAGTTATCTATTTGTTTTCAAAGCTGTTTATTGTAATCTTCTTGAAGCTTACCTGTGCTAACCGGATATTTATCGAGTTAACTTACTCTATTCTCCTTACTGTAGGGCCCTAATTTGTTGTATCTCTCCCTTTCATACTAACAATCAATCTTAAGATTGTTTTACACTCCACTGGGACAAGAAAAAGCCAGACCCATACATTATTTTTTTTCAAATTTCATCATTCATTGATCGATCTCGGAATTCACCTACGGCCCTATGGTATCTTCGAGGGATGTGAGTCAAAACCCCTCACGATAAATGTTGGCTGTTACATCAGCCACCCCTTGCCTTTGCTTACTGACAGGAATTCCTCTTTAGCCCATCCATGGCCTTATCGAGAGATGTGTGTCTAACCTTCTCACGATAAATGTCGGCTGTTCCATCAGCCGCCCCTTTTTTTCATTGTCAATCAGAGGCACCTGTTTCGCCTCACCATTCAATTCAGCAAAATATCGTCTGGTGGTTCCTTTGACTCTTTTCCCGCACGGGTGTCAAAACACTCAGGAAGAGCCGGGCATTTGTGGCATTTGTGTAGCTCATCCATCCAATCCATAGCTATAAATCACTCATACTCACCGCTTCGTTGGGGGGGAGTCAACAGAAAACACTTATCTTTTTTGTCTCAAACGATTAGCCCTCTCCTCACTTTTATACAAGGTACCTGTTCTAATATACAAATTCATTCGAACCCAAAAGCTCTGGGTACTTCATTACTTCCGGCAGATATACGAGAAAAAATGTCACACCTGCCCCTAACTATAACCTTTAACTTCGGAGGATAGACGAGGCACTGATTAAGAATTGCACCTCTGCGTTCGTATCAACGGTGCTCCTACAGCTAAATCCTTAACTACAGCGTCCCTTGTTAGCGATCATTTCCACCATCCAAGCCTGAAACCTTCACAATTAGGGGCAGTCTATACACAGCCTACTCGGTATAACTTAATATGGTACCTTGTCATTCACACTGCAAGGTTGAGATACCTCCAGCGTGTGAACAATTCCTCCTAAATCCGTATGTGACCACAATTCCAACTTAATTAACAATTCACTCATCTCCGATCTTTACGTACTGCGTGCCCACATTTTTCTAATCCCCGACTGACCCCTCTGTCTCACACGTCTCGTCAGCACGAGGGAAAATCACAAGATTTACCTCTTCTAACTCCGTAATCGTAAGCAAACTCCAAGAGCTTCGTACTGAATAAACAAAAAGATAATCAATAACTTTGCGGGGCTGTCCCTGAGGACTTCAACGACAAACATTTTTCACGCCAAACCCACCGTTTGGGTTTCCATAAAACCAAACTCAACTTCTATAAAAAAAAATCTTTAATGACTTCAGAAAATTTTTTTATTTTAATCAGCGCTAGGTGTATCAGAATTTTTGTAGGAATTTTTGACACCCCTAACACGAAACTGCAAATAAAATATAAAAACTCGTAATTTCTCTTTTAAAGGTGGGTTGTTTATTTTCTTTATGGATCATACTTCCAAAATAAACTATTAACGTTGTATAACAAGTAATAGAAATATTTTGTTTTAAATAGTAATGAAATTAATTAACGAGTTCAGTATTTTTCAATTTTTAAACTTTAAAAATCTGTCAAAATTTTTTTATTGATTCTATTTTTACGATATTTTCAGGGTCAATGTGAAATGTTATGCTCTTTCCAATAAACCAAATATAATATTTTAGACCAACGTTTTTTTTTTTAAATTCACGCCCCCCCCCCCCCTTTTCAAATGTCTATTAAAAAGTAAATAATTAATTTATGTACCAAAGTTTTATATATCACAAATTGAAGATAAAAATCAATAAATAATATATTCAAATTTAAAAACAAAAAAAGTAGTGTTTTTTTAGAAATTTACCTGTAAAGTCCGAAGTTTAAAACTTTTTTAAAACAAAAAAAAAAAGCCCACGTTGTTTGTTTTTGTGCGTGTGTGTGTGTGTGTTTTTTTTTTAATGAAACCTTGTTCCTTGCTCCTTTAATTGAAAAGAAAAAATTAGGGCTTGAATGACATTTTTCGAGGAGTTATAAGCTTCGAAAGATAGCGGGTGGAATTATTCAATAGTTTTCACGAAATTCCTGACACTGCTAAATCAGCGCCGGTACATATAAGATTAAATCACATTGAATAGCTTTAACTATTTGTAATACGTTATTTACTTGGTTGACCTGTTACTTCATTTCTAGACCATTCCAAAAATTATTTCTATATTTAGTTACTTCTTTTTTTAATAATTATTCCTCCATAGATATAATAAAGCGTTATATGATTGGTGTGCGCTTCGACCTGTTTTAAAAAAGGGTGCATGCAGTATGAATCACAATGCATATAAATCACAGCAATTAAAATACAAAAAATCATTCCAGTCCGCAACTGAAAAAGAGAAAAAACTTATGTGAACAAAACCATGAAATCTGTTCTTTCTCTCAAAGTTTTTTTTTTTTTTGAGTTTAAAAATGAAAGAAGGAAAAACTTACGTGCTACAGAAAAAAAAAATCATTATTGCTATTTAATTTTCTTTTTAAACAATCGTATGTGTATGCGTTTTTTTCGGGGGGGGGGGTCACCACGCAATCATCTCGTGTGTTTAATTATTTTCTTTTGTATGTGTGCGCATGTGCGTGGTTTTCTTTTCTCTCCCACAACAGCCAATTACGAGAAACATAACTTCTTTTTCTCTTTTTTTCTATGCCCCATCTAAACAAAAGTCTTCTGGGTTTTTTTTTTTAACAACACCAATCAACACTCAAATTTTTCATTTTCTTTCCCTCACCCCTCCCCCCATAATTTTCAAACTGACCTCAAAGCGAGAAAGAAAGACTGCATGTCTCCACATTTTGCGATCTCTGAGCGCAGAACTCAGCATCCCTCTTTTTCCGAATTTTGTGTTTTTGTTTTCTTTTCTTTCTTTCTTTTTTTATTTTAATATCCGGATGCAAAGTTGTTCGGGGACCCTGATCGTTAGGCACCCTTATGAGCAGCCCCGGTTATACTTGAACCAAATTTGTAATACGTTATATACTGCTCTTAATCTTTATATCTAGTTGCTTATTTACTTCGGTTCCATCACTGCATATCAACATTTTGGGGGATTACAACAATCTTCTTACATAAGAACGGGGTTCTACTGTATGTGGACCTTGTTAATCATTCGTCCGAGTGTAGCAAAGCGCGGGTGTTCATATAGCAGCAGCAGCAGCAATAGCCAATAAATATTGAGCTGAGTGCGCGATGACGTCACGACCGGGCTGTGTGTGACGTCATGAAGAATATAAAGGAAGAAAAATATTAAGAATAAAACAAAAATACGCAACCTTTGATGTTAGAGAAGGACATAGACGTGAGATATATATATATATATATATATATATATATATATATATATATATATATATATATATATATATATATATAAATATATACATATATATGTACATATATATATATATACATATATAAATACATATATATATACATTAGTGTTGTGATTATTAATCGGAATCGGGAATCGGAAAAATCGGAGCTTTTTGGGGTATCAAAATAATTTGTTCGGGTGTAACAGAGCGCGGGCGGTATCGGAATCGGAAAAATTTGAGCCTATTTTCCGATGCCAAAACCGATTCCTTAAATTATCTTTTTTATTTGATTTTGGTTTAAGAAACGTATGTAGTAATAATAAAATGACAAACATTTATTGTAGCAATAATAAAATGACAAACATTTATTGATTTAAACTTTCAGTAAGACTAAAATCTCTAGACCAAGTGTGTTTTTACGTTTGAGAAAATACAGGGACATTTAATAATACGTGTTTTTACAGTAATCGGGACAAAATAACAATTTTTTAGTTAAATACTAAGAGATTTATAAAGAATCGGAATCGGAATTGGTAACTGTATCGGAATCGGGAATTTAGTACAGACTCGGTAACTGTATCGGAATCGGGAAAAACATTGGAATCGTCTCGTGACTAATATACATATACATATTATATATGCATACATATATATATACACATTTATTTTATTTGAAAGAACACTGTACATTAGTTTGTTCATCGAGAGAGAGGTGAGGAAGACGAGTAGGAGAATACTGATTCAAGAACAAACGTTATCCAAGAAGATTGATGAATCAACACACCTGCCTGTAACGGTAGACTTCCTTTATTCTCTCTTCTTTATCTTAACTTGAAGACGTCAAAATTTACGAAATCTTCAATCATCTATAAAAATGTGTTTACTCTCTACACAGAGACAAAACAAAATTTTAATTACAGAACACTTTAAATGCGAATTATATTTCAGGATTTACAAGATGAGAATTGATAATTTGTTTCATCTGGATTATTTGAACTACTGTTCTCATAACACAGGCATGTGACGCAACGGATAAAGTGCTCAGTTTTAATCAGTTCTAAATTCTTTTTCTTGGGTTCACATATCCACTTCACATTACGGGCTATTTTAAGACTTTAATAATAATGATTTAAGACTTCTACTCGATCATGGCTGATGGAATGAAAACAATCTACCCTTGCGGATAAATTAAAGAGCTCATTTTAAATTCTATATATACTTTCGAATTCAATACAAAGGGTCCTGGATATGATCTTAAACTATATCCGATGGTGAGGCCCCAACTTGCGGGATTTGGGGAGTGTGGAGCCACCCTTTAATTGCCATTGCTTCCAGGTCCACTCTGACCCGGAGTGGTAGTATCTGTTAGGGTTACAACTATGGGTTGAATAGAAACCGACTTGAAAAAAAAAACAAATATATTCTATTAAAAATTGTTCTTCAAAATCACTGGATTTGGCATTAAATAACCTGAAAAGGGTTGATATGCCGTAAAACAAAAACAACCACAACCAATCAATACAAAGATTTGCGATTTAGACCAGAGGCATCTGAATGTTATAGGAGGTTACGTCCGTCGAAACGTTGTGAGATTAACAAGCAAGATGAGAGAAGTAGTCTAAATGATTGAATAATAATACAATGTAATGCAACGTTACACAACACGTGTAATTAACAACGAATAAAGAAATATTTTTATTTTTTTATATAAACCGTGTTGATTTTGTTTCTTTTCGTCATCAGTAGTTCTTATCATGTAAATTTGCTAACAAACAGATGCTTAAGTTACAGACAGACAAAACAAAACAGTTGCTAACAGGAAGACAAACTATTTACGGACAAAGCAGTAGCAAATAGACAAATAAGTTGCTAACAGACAGATCAATGACTGACAGAAAAAAAATCAATTGTTAGCAAAAATCTGAACGATTTACAACTACAAATCAGATGCAAACAGACGGACGCTTAAGGAATTTCTAACAGGCAAACCATTGCTAACAGAGTTACCTACCCCTGCCAAACTTTCACGTCTCGCTACCACTAATATCAACAATTTCCTCCACTCTCTAATTGTGCGTAAATGTAAAGACAGATTCCATGAACAACGCTTCTTTCCTAGAGCTGCCCATCTGTGGCAATCTGGTTCACTGGTCTGCTTCCTAGCTGACCACAACATGATCGTCAAGTCAAATGTAAACAAGATCTCCAGCTATGGGATAGCTGCAAATGTCTCCTCAATTATTAAATCATTTCTCTCTGATAGGTTCATAAGAGTAGTGGTTGATGGGCTGAAATCAGAAGCTCTTAGTATTAATGCTGGAGTCCCTCAGGGGTCCATCCTACGCCCAATTCTCTCCCTGATCTATATTAATGATCTTCCAAATCACATCCTTACATCATTCGTAGACATCTATACTGATGACACTACTATCTATGGTAGCACATCTAAGACCGTAAACGACCAAGTTCTCTCTGATTATCTCTCCTCTGATCTTGAGCAAGTGGTAAAATAGGGAAAGAGGTGGCTTGTTACTTTTAATGCATCTAAAACCAAGCTTTTATCTTTACATCATCAACGCTCTAATCCCCATCTGGCATGAATTGAAATGAATGGCTCTCGTCTTAGGGAGGTCTCATGTTTTGACAAGCTTCTGGGCTTGACTTTTACTCCTGACCTTAAATGGAACGCATGCATTAAATCCGTTGCTAAGGCCGCTGGAAAAATGGTGGGATCTTTCTATCGATCCAGTAGGTATCTCACCGCTGATGCAATTCTCTATCTATATAAGAGCCAGGTACGTCCAAGGATGGAGTACTGTTGCCACATCTGGGCAGGAGCTGCTAGAAAGGACTTATCCTGCCTTGATAGAGTTCAAAATAGACTTTGTAGCCTTGTGGGGGATGTCCTTTTCTCTTCCCTGCAACCCCTTTCTCACAGAAGAGATGTTGTGAGTTGATCTCTGCTTTATCGTGATTTTCATGGCAGGTGCTCGGCTGAGCTCCATTCTATGGTCCCCCTCGCCAAACTTTCACAAGAAACACCCGTCTAGCAGAAAATACTATCACTAGTTTCCCCCACTCGTTATCTGTGCCTAAACCTAAGCGTAGATTCCATGAGCAAAGCTTCTTTCTTAGAACTGCACGCCTATGGAATTGTCTTCCGTTTTTCTGCTTTCCAGCTGACTACAATATGGCTGTCTTCAAGTCTAACGTAAAGAAGCTTTTGATGAGCCATTCCATATAAGTTAACAAATTTACCAAATCTCCATTACTAACGGTTACTATATTGTCCAATTTCTGCTGTACAATCTTTAACCCTTATTCTCGAGTGGCCTCTTGGCCTTGATAAGTGGTGAAGCCTATAAAAAAATAATCAAATTCTATCTATTTTCCACCATCAACAATGATTATTTTGTTGCTCCATTTAGTGATCATCACCCTTATTCTTGAGTGGCCTGCGAGCCTTGATAAGTGGTGTCTCATTTGTAAAAAAAAGACGAAAGATTTCTTAACAGTTACAAAACAGTTGGTTACTGACAGGCGAACAACTTCTTGACAGCTACAACCAGATGTTTCAGTTACATACACATAAACTATTTGCAAACAAACGGACCAGTTTCTAACAGAAAAAAAACTAGTTGCAAACAGACAGATGAACAACTTACTGACAAATAAAGTCAGTTGCTTAAAGACAAAGAAGATGCTAACAGAGTCACCATTAGCTGGCGGAAAAAGGTCGCTAACAGAAATATGAACCACTTATAGCTACCAATCAGTTGCTAACAGACAGACGCTACAGTTGCTGATAAACTAAACAGTTGCTACCAGATAGACCAGTTGCTAACAAAGATACCAGCTACTAACTGAGAGACAACTTATTAATAGCTACAAACGAGTTATTAACAGAGATATGCTGAATTTGCTAACAGATAAAGCAGTTGCAGGCAATCCAATACCTAGAAGAAATAACGGCAACTAACATATTTCACTCCTGACGCAAGCCTCTACTTGTACAGGGTGGCCCACTTAAAAGTAGCCCATCAAATGTAGTAGAGATGAGGACCATTTGTTTAAAGTACCTGCAACATTGTTCAAATTACCTGTAGTTTTATAAAAGATGCTGGAAGTGCTCCTCGTTGACATCTATGCATTTCTGGGCATGTTTAACAACGTTTGCAGATACTGCCTGTAGATCTTCTCTGGTGATTCTTCAAATAGCGTTGGTAGTGTTCTCTTTTAGTTGGTCTAGATTGTGAGGATAGTTCAAGGGTTAAAGTTGAGATATGTCAAACGCTGTGGCTATGGCCGACAATGGCACCTAAAATAGGTTATTCGGTTCGTGTGAAAGAAAACTTGGAAAGAAAGAAAGAGGGAGGGCATCAAAGAAAAAGAGGAAGTTATCTTTTCTCTCGCATGCAAGTTCAGTCTGGTTTCCGATTTTGGACGAAGCAAACACGGTCGAGATTTGTGCAAAAATGTGTCAGAAAAATAAACACAAAAAAGCTTAAATCAACAATTTGATGACTTCCTCCGGTTCACTCGTAGACGAAATAAAGTAATTCGTGCAAGAAAATCGTCGTATGTTTTCGTTTTAGATGTCTGATACAGTTCATTGACCAGTGACAGTAAGAGTCGATCCCGGAGAAGACCAAGACACAGAAAAAAGTTATGGTGAACTTTATCACATCTATATATGCACACACTAAATGTATCACGATTACATACATATATACAGACAATGAGACACACGTAATGAGATATACACATGCAACAGACAAAATCTTCTCCCCCCCCCCTCCCGTAATCTTACATGGGAAGGAGGTGTTATTCTGCCTTGACAGAGTTTAAAACCAGCTGTAAGAAAACAAGTAGATAACGGCCTTTTTTTTTCTCCCTGCAACCTTTTTCTCATAGAATAGACGTTGCGAGTCTGTCTCTGCTCTATCTTAATTATCATAGCAAGTGCTCATCTGAATTTTATTTTGTGGGTCCTCTGTCATATTTTCACAAAAAAAACACGTCTAGCTACAACCACTCTCAACAATTTCCCATAGTCTTTATTTGTTCTTAGATCTAAACACAAATTCCATGAGCAAAGTTTCCTTCCTAGAATTGCCAACCTTTGGAACTCTGTTCCACTGGCCTGTTTTTCAGCTGATTACAATGTGATGGTCGTCAAGTCCAATGTAAAAAAGTTCTTGCTGATCCGTTTCCTAAAATAATCAAATTCTACCTAATTTACACCACCAACTCTCATTACGTTGTTGTTTTCTCAGTGATCACTGTACACTCGTTAGCTATTATCCTTGTAAAAGCAAAAACAATGAAAGATTTCTTTACTGCTACGAAAAAATTGCTAACAGACATATGAACAAGTTACTGAGGCTAAAAACCACTTCATAATAGACAAAGTCTTAAGTTTCTGACAAAGTAGTTGCTATCAAACAGAACAGTTGCATATAGACAGAGGACCAACTTTCTTAGAGCTCTAAATTAGTCTATAACAAGTAAGCACTTAAGTTGCTCACAGACAATAAAGTTATTAACAGATTAAGCGGTTGCTTACAGACTGACCAGTTAATAACAGACTTAGCATTTGCTAATTGATGAAGCAATTACTAAAAGATAAAGCAGTTGCGTTACTATAAGATAAATCAGTTGCTAGCAGACTAAGCAATTGCTAAAAGAAAAAGCGGTTACGAAAATATAAAGAGGTTACTAAAAAATAAAGCATTTACTAAAATATACAGCAGTTACTAAAAGATAAAGCAGTTACTAAAATATGAAGAAGTTACTAAAAAATAAAGCAGTTATTAAAAGATAAATCAGTTACAAAAATATAAAGAAGTTACTAAAAAATAAAGCTGTTGCTAAAATATAAGGCAGTTACTAAAATATAAAGCAGTTACAAAAAGATAAAGCAGTTACTAAAAGATAAAGCAGTTACTAAAAAAGCAATTACTAAAATATAAAGCAGTTACTAAAAGATTAAGCAGTTGCTAAAAAATAAAGCAGTTACTAAAATATAAAGCAGTTACTAAAAGAAAAAGCAGTTACTAAAAAATAAAGCAGTTACTAAAAGATAAAACAGTTACTAAACAATAAAGCAGTTGCTAAAATATAAAGCAGTTACTAAAAAATAAAGCAGTTGCTAAAAGATAAAGCAGTTACTAAAAAATTAAGCAGTTACTAAAAGATAAAGCAGTTGCTAAAAAATGAAGCAGTTGCTAAAAAATAAAGCAGTTGCTAAAATATAAAGCAGTTGCTAAAAGATAAAGCAGTTATTAAAAGATAAAGCAGTTGCTAAAAGCTAAAGCAGTTACTAAAAAATAAAGCAGTTGCTAAAAGAAAAAGTAGTTTCTAAAAAATAAAGAAGCTGCTAAAAGATAAAGCAGTTGCTAGAAAATAAAGCAGTTGCTAAAAGATAAAGCAGTTGCTAGAAAATAAAGCAGTTGCAAACAAATAAATCAGTTGCTAGAAGATAAAGCAGTTGCAAACAAATAAAGCAGTTGCTACGAGATAAAGCAGTTACTAAAATAAAAAGCACTTGCTAAAAGATAAAGCAGTTACTAAAAAATAAAGCAGTTGCTAAAATATAAAGCAGTTACTAAAAGAAAAAGAAGTTGCCAAAAAAATAAAGCAGTTGCTAAAATATAAAGCAGTTACTAAAATAAAAAGAAGTTACTAAAAAATAAAGCAGTTACTAAAAGATAAAGCAGTTGCTAAAATATAAAGCAGTTGCTAAAATATAAAGCAGTTACTAAAAGAAAAAAGTTACTACAAAATAAAGCAGTTGCTAAAATATGAAGCAGTTACTAAAAATAAAGCAGTTAATTAAACATAAAGCAGTTACTAAAAGATAAAACAGTTACTAAACAATAAAGCAGTTGCTAAAACATAAAGCAGTTACTAAAATATAAAGCAGTTACTAAAAGATAAAGCAGTTGCTAAAAAATAAAGCAGTTGCTAAAATATAAAGCAGTTGCTAAAATATAAAGCAGTTGCTAAAAAATAAAGCAGTTGCTAAAAGATAAAGCAGTTGCTAAAAGTTAAAGCAGTTACTAAAAAATACAGCAGTAGCTAAAAGAAAAAGTAGTTGCTAAAAAATAAAGCAGTTGCTAAAAGATAAAGCAGTTGCTAAAAATAAAGCAGTTGCTAAAATATAAAGCAGTTACTAAAAGAAAAAGAAGTTGCCAAAAAAATAAAGCAGTTGCTAAAATATAAAGCAGTTACTTAAAGAAAAAGAAGTTACTAAAAAATAAAGCAGTTGCCAAAAACATAAAGCAGTTACTAAAAGAAAAAGACGTTACTAAAAAATAAAGCAGTTGCAAAAATATAAAGCAGTTGCTAAAATATAAAGCAGTTGCTAAAATATAAAGCAGTTACTAAAAGAAAAAGAAGTTACTAAAAAATAAAGCAGTTGCTAAAATATAAAGCAGTTGCTAAAAATAAAGCAGTTGCTAAAATATAAAGCAGTTACTAAAAGATAAAGCAGTTGCTAAAAGATAAAGCAGTTGCTAAAAATAAAAGATAAAGCAGTTGCTAAAATATAAAGCTAAAAAATAAAGCAGTTATTAAAATATAAAGCAGTTGCTAAAAGATAAAGCAGTTGCTAAAAATAAAGCAGTTACAAAAAATAAAGAAGTTACTAAAAAAAGCAGTTACTAAAAGGTAAAGCATAAATAAAAAATTAAGCAGTTACTAAATATAAAGCAGTTGCTAAAAAATAAAACAGTTGCTAAAATAAAAAGCAAAGCAGTTACTAAAAAAAGCAGTTGCTAAAAGATAAAGCAGTTGCAAAAAAATAAAGCAGTTGCTAAGAGATAAAGTAGTTACTAAAAAATAAAGCAGTTGCTAAAAGATAAAGCAGTTGCTAAAAGATAAAGCAGTTGCTAAAAAAAGCAGTTACTAAAAGATTAAGCAGTTACTAAAAGATTAAGCAGTTACTAAAATATAAAGCAGTTACTAAAAAATAAAGCAGTTGCTAAAAGATAAAGCAGTTTCTAAAAAATAAAGCAGTTACTAAAAGATAAAGCAGTTGCTAAAAAATAAAGCAGTTGCTAAAAATTAAATCAGTTACTTAAAGATGAAGCAGTTACTAAACAATAAAGCAGTTACTAAAAGATTAAGCAGTTACTAAAAGATAAAGCAGATGCTAAAATATAAAGCAGTTGCTAAAAGATAAAGCAGTTGCTAAAACATAAAGCAGTTACTATAAAAAGCAGTTGCTAAAATATAAAGTAGTTGCTAAAAATAAAGCAGTTGCTAAAAGATAAAGCAGTTTCTAACAGATAAAGAATTTGCTAAAAGATAAAGCAGTTACTAAAAAATAAAGCAGTTGCTAAAAATAAAGCAGTTGCTAAAAGATAAAGAAGTTGCTAAAAAATAAACAGTTGCTAAAAGATAAAAAAATTTGCTAAAATATAAAGCAGTTACTAAAAAATAAACCGTTGCTAAAAGATAAAGAATTTGCTAAAATATAAAGCCGTTACTAAAAAATAAAGCAGTTGCTTAAAAATAAACAGTTGCTAAAAGATAAAGAAGTTGCTAAAAAATAAACAGTTGCTAAAAGATAAAGCAGTTGCTAAAAGATAAACCGTTGATAAAAAATAAAGCAGTTGCTAAAATATATATCAGTTGCTAAAAGATAAACAGTTTCTAAAAAATAAAGCAGTTGCTAAAAGATAAAGCAGTTACTAAAACATAAAGCATTTACTAAAATATAAAGCAGGTGCTAAAATATAAAGCAGTTACTAAAAAATAAAGCAGTTACTAAAATATAAAGCAGGTGCTAAAATATAAAGCAGTTACTAAAAAAAAAAGCAGTTACTTAAATATAAAACAGTTTCTAAAAAATAAAGCAGGTGCTAAAATATAAAGCAGTTACTAAAAAATAAAGCAGTTACTAAAAAATAAAGCAGGTGCTAAAATATAAAGCAGTTACTAAAAAATAAAGCAGTTACTAAAAAATAAAGCAGGTGCTAAAATATAAAGCAGTTGCTAAAAGATAAAGCATTTGCTAACAAAGTAGTACTAACAAACAGATTTGCTCCAAGACATAATTGCTAGAGGACAGACCATCTGCTGACAACAAAACAGCTGTTAACCAACAGAAAAATAATTGACTGATAACAACGAGCAATTGCTAACAGACAGATGCTTAAGTTAATGAGAGACAAGTCTGTTGCTAATAGACAGAACCGTTTTCAAACCCGACAGGCGAAAAACTTACTTAACATGGTCCCTTATGTACTTGATGCCTTTCTAGAAATAGTTCTGACTAAATAATATCGGGGAAACCAATGCCAACAATAGAATCTCTGGATTCATACAATATGATGATGATGAACAAGGATTATGAAGATGTGGATGTAGGTTATTTCCGAGTTGTGTATGTAGTAAATATATCTGGGGAAAGGGAGGCGTTATTATGTTACATAAAATTTGTTAATACTAAGTATAATTGAAAGATTCTAAGACAGGTTGATAAGTTTGTTTTTTGTTTTTTTACATAAGTGGTTGTTTTATAGACTTATAGACAGATAGAGGTGAGGGCTTTCAGTGAGTTATCTGTTTTCATTATTAATCCACTTGTTTTGTATAAAATAGCTTTTGTGTAGGCATAGTTTAAAAACCTCAGTTTTCATGCTTGTACAGTTCATGGAAGAGTTATTAATCGCCTGTAGAATTCTGACTTTTTCTGTGTGCATAGAAAATAATTCTTGCAACCAGTCGCAACAAAATTGGAAAAAAGACAAGGATAAATTGGAATCAAAAGGAAGACTGAGATTCTACAGTAAACGGTGCTGATAAAAAAAAATTAGCTGAAATCTTAAGGAAAATTCTCGAGCGCGACAAGCATAAACTATGAGTACGAACGAGTCACAAGGAAACTGCAACAGAAGTAAAATAAAATACCAGTAGAAACTGAAAGTGCAAAACATCTCATTTTATATAAAATAAAGAAATGATAAAAATAGAATATATAATAAATATATAAATAAAATTAATAACTACATAAAAAATGTTAAAAGGCCATCAGTCTCGGCTGATACCACACCAACTAGCTGTAAAAGGTTAAGGAGGCTGGAAAGGCTGAAGAGGAGAGCACTAATCAGACCTCCACTGAAACAGTGTGGAAATGACTGGGATCTTGGGGAGGCTTATTGCCACCCACATCTCAGTGAAGATCAATGGTTGTTGCCAGTAAGCAATTAATGGTAAGCGGCTGTTCAGATAGCACAAAATCATTTGCAGAGATTATCGAAAGAGGTGAAAAGTACTGGAAATATGGCGAGAATTGTTTCAATCACATTCTGGGAACACCGGCGACTACCACTAAGAAATATCTAATGACAGCCTCTATGAGAACTAATGAATAAATAATGGTAATAATAATAAGAAAAAAAAGAGGATGGAAAACTCTTACAAATTAAATTATAGCCTAATAAAGATATAAACACATGGGCAGTATCACTAGTAAGTAAGGGGCAACTGCGAGGCCACTACTATATATTGGGCACAATATAATAATTAATAGAGGATTGGCTCTATAATAATAAATGCATAATGTGCATAAATTAAATTATATGTAACGCCAGGTAGCATGCTAATATATATATATATATATATATATATATATATATATATATATATATATATATATATATATATATATATATATATACTGTTTTAAAAATAATAAATAAATAAAAATGTTATATACGTCCAAACAAATTAAAGGGCGAAGTTCTAAGTAAATAAAAAATGAGCTTCGAGGAGGAGCCAATATTAACCGTGTTTATCGCTTGAGAAAACAACAATAACAAATATATATATATATATATATATATATATATATATATATATATATATATATATATATATATATATATATATATATATATATGTTTTTATTTGTTTTTGTTAGCGATACTTTCTTGAATGAATTCAAGTATTTATACGAAAGTGCATTTTTACCTAAATGCGTGTTGGGAATAATTTTCACTTTTGCCCAATTTGGTACCCCCTGAATGGGTAGTCGCATATATATTATTTTTTAAATATAATTATCCACTGACACGTGTTTCGTCGTCCACGACTCATCAGAGTTCGAATCTTGCTAGATTCAGCCACTCTGATGAGTCGTGGACAACGAAACACGTGTCAGTGGATAATTATATTTTAAAAATAATATATATATATATATATATATATATATATATATATATATATATATATATAAGAGAAAATTAAAACTGTAAGTTGAACTTTACAATCAAAATTTATTGTTCGACTGAATACTCCAAAAACAATTTACAAAGTCCTTATTCCGCAGAATTTCAAAGAATACTATTCTTATTATTCTTCTCATCAGAGGACATAAAGAAATCAGCAAATTATATTTGTAGCAATGCTAGAATTTGCTAGTTAAGGTATTAAGTAAAACTGCAATTTACTATAGTTATAAATTGCTAAATAAAAAAATAAAAAAATGAAAAATATTGGATATGTAAAAAACTAATATAAAAACAAACTGTGCATAATATTTCAGCTTGAATGAAACTCCTTTCGAGTTGATCCAAAATGCAAAATAGTTCTTTAGATAGAATGTATTCCAAGATAAATCCAGCATGACGATGCATGTAATCCGATTGGAAAGTTTTCAAAAATCCGATTGGAAAGTTTACAAAACAGCTGAAATAATGCAAATTGTGTTTTGTTTTTTTCGGAGCGTGCAGTAGTTCAAAGAGAAATCTGTCCCTAGTCAAATGGGATCTAATAGTAAGAAGAGAAGAATCCAAAATGAGAACCTTCATCCTCAGCTTAAAAAGAAAAAGTGATTTCAAGTGGGGAAGAAAAAACACCGTAAAAGCTTGTAAATACTGTGACCGGAAATTGTCTAGACAGAATGAAACAGATCTTTCTATAAAGAAATTCGATGTCATTATTAAAAGCAAAAGTGTAGGATTGATGATTATAATTTTTAAGTGTTGCAGAATCATAGTTTTTTAAGGCTGTTAAAAACGTCATGATGATGATAAAGGTAAAAAAAAAAGTAAATAATAATAATAATAATAATAATAATAATAATAATAATAAATCCAAAATAATTCTAAAATAGTATAATCAGTGATCATGGGTAGTAGTAGTAGTAGTAGTAGTAGTAGTAGTAGTAGTAGTAGTAGTAGTAACAAATTTAGGAATAAGTATAAAAAACTAATAAAGATGTCGACTATAATAGGGATAGTGACAAATAATAGATATACACATACATACACATATACATACATATATACACATACATACACACACTCATACACACATACATCCTTATACATATACACATAACATACATACACGTACTTACCCACATTTATACATACATAAGTACACCCATAAACATACAAATACATATATATACACACATCCATACCCACATACATATATATATATATATATATATATATATATATATATATATACATACCTATATATATACATATATACATACAACGCAGAAAACACATCCTAATAACATAATAATAAAAATAAAAAAAATAAAAACTTTCATATATATATATATATATATATATATATATATATATATATATATAAGGGTCCATAATAAATGCCGGATATTTTTAATTCAAAAAGTTGAAGAACTATGAAGACGGGAGTGGTACAATTAAAACAATCAACTTTTTGTGCACCAGGATTTATTTTCCTACAAAGCTATAACTATTCTTAATCCACTTTTGCTAAACGATGGGATAGTGGTTGCGCATAGGCGTCTGGAACGCGCTTTGTCACTAACATCTGTCGGCATTCTAAAGTCGACGAACCCATATCCTAATTGTGCTGACATCCACTGTATCGACATCAGAAACGCTCAACAGGCGCGGATGAATGGTGATCGGTTAAATTTTTTCTGCTTGAGGGAATTTAAGGACGCATCTGTGCTTATGATGCACGTCCATGATAGGAGTTGCTTTCGTAGAGTGTCACACCGTCAACATGTACAACAGAGAAATGAAACTTTCAGGTTGTTAATGCATAACTTCAGTCATCATAATGCAATTTGTAATTTCATCTTATCCATTTGGCGAAATAGATAGGAAAAATTACTTTGGGAACGACCCTCATGTCCTATATATAAAGAGATTTAATGCAAAACGTGATAAACACCAACTATAAAATTACGAAACTATTGTTCCAAAAATGTTCACAAAATAATGTTATCATCACTATGATATCCACGTAAATCTTGAAAAACACATAAAAAAAACTTTCAAAACTATATATATATATATATATATATATATATATGCGGTGGGAAGATATCCAAAGATTGAAAATTGTTGAATTTTCACAAGGGTCGTTGATAGTGCTCAATCATAAGAGACCAAATTATATTTTTTATGTAAATACAGTCATATCTTGCTACGATGTGCAGAGCGTTTCAATCATATTAGATATGATCAGACAAGAAAAATTAAAGTACAAAATGACTGTATTCACATACAAAAAATTAATAAATAAAGTTTTTTAAATATATATATATATATATATATATATATATATATATATATATATGTTAATTTTATTTATACAAACATTAATGGCTACATATGTGCATACATGTTTCTGTAATCACCCGCGTTGGGGGATTACGTCTTCAGGCCAAGAATTACCGTCGAAACTAGCAATCTACATGGGAGAAAGTATCATGGCATGTGATGCGTCGAATATACCTGCTCTGTTCACTCATTGAGCACTATTTTGGTAGACACATGTTGTTTCATTGGATGTACTTCTAGGAAACTAAACTCTACTGGCTATATATATATATATATATATATATATATATATATATATATATATATATATATATATATATATATATGTGTGTGTGTGTGTGTGTGTGTGTGTGTGAAAAGGCAGATAAAATGCCTCTGGAGACAACGTATAAGATCGATTTCTTTTTATCAATATTATACAATTTTTGGCTGTATTTTCATATCCATCTTCAGGAAATGTTTCACAATTAAAATAAAGAAATTATTATTTTCTAAAGTAATTAGTCGTTTCTTCTTGGTGTTATTTGAACGGTTTAGAAACATCTCCTTATAAGAAGAACTTCAAGATCACGTGACCGCTACACGTGTATTTAAAATGGAAAATGTTCTTTTGAAAGAATCTTTTAAAAATTTGATTTTCAAAATTTGAAAATTATTAGGCGGGTCATATTTCGAGTTTCATCGATCAGGTGCAAGTAAGAAACTGCTAAGCACTATCTGCGAGGAATTGATCTTACAAGGGTCACACTTAGTCCATGTCATGATAAGCCAAATATACATTAGAGAATCATTCCCAGGGTTGAATGAAAGATGGATGACGTAAAGTTGATGCAAGAGGCAGCAGGTCCAACGGCATAGACAAAACAGAGGTACAAGTCGAGAGTAAGAATGACGTCACGTTTATAGAGCTGAAATAAAACAAAAGTTTTCTCATCAATCTGTCTGGAAGCTGTGTACGGCAGAGATCGTTAATGATGGGAATCTATCTGTGGAAGCGAGTACGAGAAACTTGATAATTACCGAATGCGAAACAAATGCGAAACGTTACCTCATGAACTCATTGCTCTTGTGCCCCCAACGAACACGCTTAGCAACAAAATCACGCCCCTTCACTATTTAGATTCCTAAATGCCAGAAAACCTTCTACTTTAATAGCTTCTTCCCTCGAACAACTACACATTTTAATTGCCTTCCTGTTACCTACTTCCCTGAAAATATTGATGAGCAGAAGTTTAAATGTAACGTAAACCAACATGTTGTTCGTCTTCTCTAAGCATGGATACAAACAGTCCAAGTGACGATATGCCTTGTTTGAGGTGAACGTGAGTAAAAAACAAATTCAAAAATATATCTCTGTTCACGTGTCACTCATTTCAATAAAGAAGTTAACCAAATAATTAGGTAAGAGAACATCTCGCTCTCTCTCTCTCTCTCTCTATATATATATATATATATATATATATATATATATATATATATATATATATATATGGTGTGAGTCAATTGAAAACTTTTTTAAGAAACTTTCAGCGAACGTCTCCTTGTGTCTTTATTGCATGAAAACAATGCTCTATTTGTATAGCAACCATTAGATAAAACTGCGACAGCAAAGAGAAACAGCAGCGCCAAACAAGGATGATAAAGACCCACGTATGTTTAAAGAACATAGATACTATTAAAGAAAACATAACAATGTACTGAATTATAATAGATTATGTAACGGCGTGTGAGTGTGAGTTACACATTACTACAAATGTACTCTCGTACTAGCTCTCTACAGCTACAAACTTGTTCTATCCGCGGTGTCATTCGGTACAATCCATGTTATAATTCTATTCTCTATAAGTATGTTTATTCCATCGAATTTCACGTACAAAACGTGTATTACCGTTATATCATACTCTTAAGAGGAAAGTCATGTCGTGTTTTGTCGTGTGTCCCATGGTAAACAAAAGAAAAACAAACGATATTATGTTTATCTTCTAATTTGGACTTCTAAATTGAAACATCGAAGAAAAACAATTCCGTTGGAAAACATACGTAGTTTGCGTTCTCGTGTTTTGTTTTGTTTTTTTTGTTTTTTTTTGTTTTGTTTTGTTTTTGGTTGTTGTTGTTTTTTTGTTGTTGTTTTTTGTCTTATTTTGTATGCTTTTCTTTCTTTTTGTACTTATTTGTTTCTTGTTTTATTTTGTGTGTGGAATGATATCTTTATCACTTGCCAATATGGAAAATGGAGAGGGGGGCGATAGGATTATTTTATCGATCATAGGATCGATCGATTACATTTCGGATTACGTGCCTTGTTCAAAGACCAACATCAAATGTCGCTTTCAGTAGATTAGACCGACCAGCAGAGAGCGGGTAGCAAGGGAAATCAACTGCGGGCAGAATGGCATCAAAGGCAAGAATTGGTTTAAAATGTTCCAGAGAATTTCGCGAGAAAACGTGGTCAATAAGAAAACATCAATATTTCTTAACCTGCGTATGCCATAGGTAACTCAGCCTGTAATATCGGAATTACAACGCTCTCGTTTTCAGATACGTCCTGAGATTTCTATATGTAGAATACTGTTCTATATATTCTATATATTCTATATATCTATAAAAGTGAGAATATTTGTCTGGGGACACTTCTCAACCTATATGCTCAACGAATTTTTATCTACGTACTTGAAATTTGATATATAGGGTATTCAGACATGTGAAAGACTTTTTAATCGTTTTTTTTTTAAATCGTGTCAAGTTATCGTACTTGACTCACTATCTTTAGGTTTTGGTTTCCATCTCAGCTCGAATATTATTTTTAATTACAAGAAATGAACATTTAGAAAAAATATAATACTTGCATATGTTTTAGTTTCTTTCCGTTTTTTACTTCATTTTTTTTAAGGAATTTAAGGTTATGTTTAATTGACTAATATTCACACACGTGCTGATAGCTACAAAAGACGCCGATATAAGACGTCGTGCTCTAAATAAATTGGAATTAGAACCTGCTTTGACGCTTCAGAAACTGGTTGAAGATTGTCAGCGGTTCGTGGCAAAGAAGCATGATTCCCGAAACATAGAGGAAGCAGGTATCGCTCACATTAAAAAGATGCGCTTCAAAAATAAAGGACAAAAAATGGGACTGGACGCCTGAGTGCCAGGCAGCGTTTAAAAAATTAAAAGATGTATTAACGTCAGATTTATCCCTGACTCATTTCAATCCGAAACAAGAGATTATTGTCGCAACTGACGCAAGTTCTTATGGGATTGGGGCGTGCATTCTACACAAGATGCCGGATGGGTCCACTAAGCCGGTCGCCCATGCGTCGAGAACTTTACTGCCTGCCGAGAAGAATTACTCCCAAATCGAAAAGGAAGCACTGGGGATCATATTCGGTGTTACAAAATTCCACCCATTTTTACACGGTCGGAAATTTGAATTACAAACTGACCATTAGCTGCTTATAACCATCTTTGGCTCTAAAAAAAGGTCTGCCAACTTACACAGGAAAGATGGGGACCATTCTACTGAATTACGATTTCAGTATGGAATTTCTTACATCTGCGAAGTTAAGTCACGCAAGCGGATTGTCGCGATTAATCCCAAAATCAAGGTAACCGCTGGAAGACACAGTAATAGCGTCACTACAAAGTGAAAAGGACTATACACAAATACTATGTAATACGATCAAGGAACTACCAGTCACTTTGGAAGATATAATAAGGGAGACTGAAGAAGATAGTTTCATCAAAGAGACGAAACAAAAAATTCAATCAGATGAATCGGCGGCGGAAGTTTATTGTACGTGCAATGAGGTACTGTTGTACCGAGAAAGAGTAGTAATCCCAGTTACACTACAAAAGTAAATTCTAAAAGATTTCCATACGGGGCACCCTGGGGCTACGCGAATGAAGAGCCTCATGAGGTCCTACATTTACTGGAAGAGTATGGACACTGATATAGAAGGTACAGAAAAGTCATGTAAGGGATGATCATTGACTGCAAAGGCGCCCCCAATACAATTTAGCCCGTGGCCTAAAGCAGACCACCCATGACAAAGGATACACGTAGATTATACAGGCCCACTGGGTGGAAACTATTATTTGATAGTGGTAGACAGTGTTTCAAAATGGCCTAAGGTATTTCGATGTAAAAGTCCAACGACGGATTTTACAACCAAGCTCTTCACGAATTGTTCGCTATGTTTGGTGTGGTTGATTGTCTAGTGTCAGACAATAGCTCACAATTCAATTCAGCAGATTTTAAAAGCTTCTGTGAGGATTTCCGGGTTAACTACATAACAACACCAACCTATCAACCCCGATCGAACGGTCAGGCAGATAGGTTTGTAGATACACTGAAAAGATCCCTGAAGAAGGCTAAAGAACGCCATTAGAAAAGGCGCTACAGCAGTTTTTACAAGATTACCGAATTACGTCAAATGAAAACACTCCATCAAAGTCGGCAGGGTTAATGTTCACGAGGAAAATTAGGCTGGTCTTTGAGAAACTTTTGCCAAAACAGGTGAAACCGTCAAATACTATAGTTCTTAAAAAGAGGTATTCATCTGGTGAAAAGATATTTTTCCAGGTACACAAAAATAATAGTACGATGTGGGAACAAGGAAAGGTCTATAAAAAGATCGGGCGGATGGTTTACATTATCGAAGGTCCAAGATTGACTCAAAAGAAGCATTTAAACCAAATTCGGAAACGTATCAGAGATGACGAAAGACAACCTGCTGCTGAACAAGAAGAAGTAATGGACCAGATATATGACACGTTCGACTTGTTAACACCACAAGCAGCTGCACAACGCCGGTCCTCCAGAAAAAGGAAAATGACTGACCCGATAGAGATCAACCCCAGGAAAAAGAGCTATACGATCATCCCAAGGGAATGAAGAGCTCGGGAAGGGGATGTTGTGGGGTACAAATCACCTCTATTTAAGAACTAAGTGGAATCAACCAGTCCTATGAATACCACTGGTTGCAGAGACTAAATGGGGACATTCATACCATGTTTAACCGCATGCTACGAACACGTTCCTCTCATACCACTTTAGTGGCTCCTGTAGTCTTTATGATAAATACATATATTTTATACACTTTACACTACTTGTGGTTTCTTTTATTTGTGGCCCCTAGCACGGGTCTACAACACATTTGTTTCTCTGTCACACTAAAGTTTGAAGTAGCTCTGTCCTTTAGTTTGTCTGTCATGCTGATCTCCGTAATAAATCTTGTCCGTCACGCTTACTAGCTTGTTCGTCACATTAAATAGTTAGCACCTTTTAGTTTGTCTTTCATGATTGATTATCTTTAAAATAGCTCTTTTTTATGTTTGTCTGTCACGGTTAAGTTTGAAATAGCTCTTTCCTTTGGTTTGTCTGTCACACTTATGTTCAAAGGAGCTCTTTATTTTGGTTTGTCTGTTACGCTCAAGTTTGTAGTAGCTATTCCTTTGATTTGTCAGTAAAGCTCAAGTTTTAAAAAGCTCTTCCTTTTGGTTTGTCTGTCACGCTAATGTTTAAAGTAGCTCTTGCTTTTGGTTTGTCTGTCACGCTTATTATTGAAGTAACTCTTTCTTTTGGTTTGTCTGTCATGCTTCTGTTTGAGATAGCTTTTTACATTGGTTTGTCTGTTACGCTCAAGTTTGAAATAGCCCTTTTCTTTAATTTGTTTGCAAGTTTTAAATAACTCTTTTGGTTTTCTGACACGTTCTTTCCCTTAGTTTGCCTATTACGCTCAAATTTGAAATATCTCTTTCATTTGGTTTGTCTGTCACGTTCAAGTTTATAACTGCTCTTTTCTTGGGTTTTTTGTCACACATATGTTTGAAGCAGTTCTTTTGTGGTTTGTCTATTACGCTAAAGTTTGAAATAGCGCTCAAGTTTAAATTAGTTTTTTTCTGGTTTGTCTGTTACGCTCAAGTTGGATATTGCTCTTTTAAGTTTGTTTGTCACGCTCAAGTTTGAAGTAGTTATTTCCTTTTGTTTATCTGTCACGCTCAAGTTTGAAATAGCTCTGTATACTAGTTTGTCTGTCACGTTTATGTTTTCAGTACCCCTTTATTCTGGTTTGTCTGTCAAGCTTAAGTTTGAAGTAACCTCTTTCCTTTGGTTTTTCTGTTACGCTGTTTGAAATAGATCTTGCCCGTCACGCTAAATGGGTTGTCCGTCACGCTAAATAGCTCTTTCCTTTAGTTTGTCTATCACGGTTATGTTTTAAATAGCTTATTACCTTCAGCGTGACAGACAAACCTAAAAATACTTAGGTTTGTTTGCCATGCTTAAGTATAAATAACTGTTTTCCTTTTGTTTGTCTGTCGTATATATGCTTAAAAACTCTTTATTTTGATTTGTCTGTCACACTCAGGTTTGTAGTAGCCATTCCCTTGGTTTGTCTGTCACGCTCAAGTTTTAAATAGCTCTTCCTTTTGGTTTGGATCTCACACTAATGATTGAAGTAGTTCTTGCTTTTGGTTTGTCTGTCACGCTTATTTTTTAAGTAACTCTTTTCTTTTGGTTTGTCTGTCACCTTTCTCTTTGAAATAGCTTTTAACATTGGTTTGTCTGTCATGCTAAGTTTAAAGTAACCCTTTCCTTTGGTTTGTCTGCAACAATCAATTTTAACGCCTAAGTTAGAAATAGCTCTTTTCTTTGGTTTGTCTGTTACGCTTATGCTTGAAGTAGCACTTTTTTGGTTTCGCTCAAGATTGAAATGTCTTTTTCTTTGGTTTGTCTGTCACGTTTAAATTTTGAATAGCTTATGGCTGTAATGGTTCTTACTTTTTGTTTGTCTATCACGATCAAATTTGAAATAGCTCTTTAGTTTATTTGTCATGGTTATGTTTATAACGCTCAAATTTGAAGTTGCTCTTTTCCTTGGTTTGTCTGTCACACTAATGTTTGAAGTAACTTTTTTCTTTTGGTTTTTCTATCATGCCTATGTTTGAAATAGCTCTTTCCTTTGGTTTGTCTGTCACGGTTGTTAAAAATTGCTTTTCTTATGTCCGTCTGTCACGTTTATGTTTGTAATAGTTATTTCATTTGGTTTGTCTGCCATGCTTAAGTTTGAAATAGCTTTTTATATTGGTTTGTCTGTTATGCGCAAGTTATAAATACCTATTTCCTTTGGTTTGTCTGTTACGCTTATGTTTTAAGTAACTCTGTTCTATTTAAAACACGAGCGTGACAATCATAAGCGTGACAGACAAACTACAGAAAATTATAGTTTTAAATTGCTCTTTCTTTGGTTTGTTTATAACGTTGTTTTAAAGTTTTAAATAACCTTTTCCTTTACTTTGTGTGTCACGGTTATGTTCTAAGTAGCTCTTTCCGTTTGTTTGTCTGTCACGCTTATGATTGTCATGCTCATGTTTGAATAGCTCTTTCTTTTCGTTTGTCTGTCACGCTAATATTTGAAGTAGTTCTTTCGTTTGGTTTGTGTGTCACGCTCATGTTTGAAGTAGGTCTTTCTTTTGGTCTTTCTTTTGGTTGTCTGTTACACTCAAGTATAAAATTGTTATTTTCTTTGGTTGTCTGCCACGCTCAAGTTTGAAATAGCTCGTTCCTTTTATGTCATGCTCAAGTTTGAAATAGCTTTTTCCTTGTGTTTGTCTGTTACACTCAACTTTTAAATAGCTATTTGTCTTAGTTTGTCTGTCACGCTTATGTTTTAAGCAGCTCTTTTCTTTTGTTTGTTCGTCACGCTCAAGTTTTAAATAGCTCTTTTCTTTTGTTTGTGTGTTACGCTTAAGTTCTAAATAGCTTATGTTTGAAATAGCTCAGTCCTTTAGTTTGTATGTCACGCTTGTGTTTGAAATAGCTCTTTATTTTAGTTTGTCTGTCACGTTCAAGTTCGAAATAGCTCTTACTTTTGGTTTGTCTGTTACGGTCAAGTTTGTAATAGAACTTTCCTTCGGTTTGTCTGTCACGCTAATGTTTGAAACAGTTTTTTTCTGTAGTTTGTTTATCACACTTATGTTTGAAGTAGCTCTTTTTACTGTTTTTTGTCTGTCACACTCAAGTTTGAAATAGCTCTTTCGTTTGGTTTGTCTGTCATGCTTATGCTTGAAATAGTTTTTTTGTTTTGGTTTGTCTGTCACGCTTAAGTTTGATTATCGCACATTAGTTTTAAATTGCATTTTTAAAAGCGTCTACGCGTGCGTATGAGACACTCTATTTGTCATTGTATTGTCATGCTGAGCCAAAAGATAGGGCGTATCTTAAGAACGGGCAAAATTTTGTTATTTATTCGTTTTGCTAATTGAAATTCAAGATCTGTGACCATGTGTGTGTGTGTGCTGACGTGGACAAACGTGTTTCTGGATAAATACACCCATTGCGCACGCGCATCGGTATGCAGTTCCTTTCATCTGCCATTGCACACGGGCAAAATGGTAGAGATTGCAGGAGGGTGAAGGGGGCGAGCATGATTCCTTTCCTCTTCCTGATAATAGTGGACTTTATTGATTTATTTTCATCCGTTTTTGTTACACAGTAATTGTTGTTTTAGAATGATAGATAGATAGATAGATAGATAGATAGATAGATAGATAAATAGATAAATAGATATTGCATAATCACGTTGACACTCGTTAGATCACCGAAGTTAAGAACTGTAGAGCCTGGCAAGTACCAGATGGATAACCATTTGGGAATTCGAAGCGCTGTATGTGCTTTCCGTTTATCTCGGCATTTGTTTCCATGGCCCTGAACCTCCACTTGCCATTAGTATTCAACAATATCGACTCAGGAGAGGTGCGGTTGAAGATTGTGCAACTCTTGCCACAAAAAAATTCACAAGCAGCCACCCTTACCGTGGGTACCCATTGTCTACCAAGACTGAAGAAAGTCTTATTTTTTAGAGATAGATGGATAGAATAAAGAACAACTTCCTGATGATTTATCCCAGAAATGAAACACAAACGTGTTTTGTGTATCTTATTTGCTATAAGTGCGTCCATACTTACTATCCTCACTAAAAGGACATGACGTTTTTTGTGTAATTTTGTTGATACCTAAGAATTTCTTGTACTCCATATGTCATACGAAAGCGGAAATCGTATATTTTTTATAGTATCGTTTAACTTATAGAATAAATCTCAAGTGCTCAAGAGTTGGCAAATTGCATGTAAAAAACACGGAGCTAAACTCTTTTAATAAAAAATCATGATTTATGTTGAAAAAAAATTTTTTTAAATGTACCGTTTTGGGGTTTCTATACTGCAGTTGCATCTTCCATATTATTTCAATATAATAAATTTTATAGCGGACCATAATATCTATTACACCAGTTGATATTTTCTGGTGATAAAATATATATTTATTAAATCTTGCAAAAACTTGGTTAAAACTAAATATGTTTTATTGATTTGACAAATAACGAACAAAAACAACTAAAAATATTTTTCTAAATAATAATAATAATAATAATAATAATAATAATAATAATAATACTAGTGCCGGCAAAATAGGAAAATATTGAAAATAATGAAAGCCAATTCTACCATAATGTAAATGGAGGAAAAACAAAAACATAACAACAGGACCTGGTGGAAACGAAACACTACTGGAGTCAAATATGGGAAAAGTGAAAAGATCATAATAGAAATGCAGAATGGATGAAAGAAATGAAAAAAAGTAACAGCAAATCAAAAAAGGAACAGAGAATGAAATCAACAAGGAAACACTCAAGACAACCCTACAAAAACTGGCCAACTGGAGAGCACCAGGTGATGGCGGAATATATGCCTATTGGTTTAAGAAATTAAAACACAATCCTACATAAAAGCTAGTTCAGCACCTGAAAAGATGCATCTACAAAGCACGTGTACCAGAATGGATGACCAAAGGTAGAACCACACTGGTCCAAAAAGATGAAGAAAATGGAACCATCCCCAGAAACTACAGGTCAGTAACCTGTTTATCATTAATGTGGAAAATACTAACTGCACAACTGAGGGAACAAATTTATCATTCCCTTCATAACCGCAAACTACTCCCACAGGAACAGAAACGATGATAAAAAGGAAAAAGAGGGACACATGGCCTATTATGCAAAGGATCCTGAAGGAGGTAAGAAGTAAAAAAAGAATTTAGCCATTGCATGGATCAACTACAAGAAAGCATATGACAGGGTCCCGCAAGCATGGATAATAGAATGCCTGAAAATGTACAAAATACCAGGTAAGATAATCAAGTTAATAGAAAATACAATGAGAACATGAAGATTTGAACTGACAGTTGATGGACAATGCATAAGTGAAATTAAATAACAAAGAGGGATTCCCTATTACCACTAGTGTTCATGATGCCCTTCAACAATATATTAAGAAAATGCCAAGCCGGATTCACTAATGCAGATAAAAGAATAAATCACCTAATGTACATGGACGACCTGAAACTGTTTGCAAAAACCAAAGAGGAACTAGAGATGCAAACACAAACAGAATCTTCAGCCAGAATATCCGAATGGAATACAATAAGGAAAGATCATGAGAAAGGGAAAACTGGAAACAATAGAAGGCATGGTACTACCCAATAAAACATAAATTAATGCATTAGGTGAACATGATAACTACATATACTTGGGATATCTCTATCAAAGCAACAGAAATGAAAGAGAACCTTGGAGAAGAACACCTCAGAAGAACAAGAAAACTCCTTGAAACTAAACTAAATAGTAGAAACCTAATTGTAGATATAAACACATGAGCAGTGTCACTAGTAAGATACTCTGGACTGTTTATAGGTTGGACCAAAGAAGAACTGAGACATCTAAACCAGAAGACCAGGAAACTCATGACAATGCACAATGCACTCCAAAAGGATGATACTGACCCACTCTATGTGAAAAAGAAAGATGGAGGAAGAGGGCTGGTCTGTATAGAAGACTGTAAATAGCACAAAAAAAAACTAGAAAAATACATAATGCAGAACACCGAAAGAATAATTACTGCAACAAGAGACACTAAAGAAACAAACAAGACAGAAAAAGATGAGACAATGAATAAGACGAAAAATGAAAAATGGAAGAGAAACATTTACACAAACTATTTATAAGGATGACAAAAGATAAGACTCACAAAAACACTTAGAAAACTACAAAAAGGAAATCTAAAAAGTGAAACTGAATCCCCAATAACACCCGCACAAGATAACCCAATCAGAACCAACCACATCAAAGCAACAGCAAATGCAAATTCTATGGACAAAGAGACGAAACAATAAACCACATATTAAACGAATGCAGCAAACTAGTTAAAAAAGAATATAAAAATAGACATGATAAAGTACAGAAGTACACTTGGAATTATGCATACAATTGCATCTTGAACACTTTGACAATTGGCACAAGTACAAACCGCCAGCAGTATTTTAAAATGAATATCACAAAATTCTATGGGACATGGATATACAAGCAGATAAACCCATCCAAGCAAGAACCAGCTGTCATAACAGTCAACAAGAAAGAAAATTCTTGCCAGATTGTAGATTTTGCCGTTCTAGCAGTGTCATTCAACAATATACTAAGAAAATGCCAAGCCAGATTCACTAATGCAGATAAAAGAATAAATCACCTAATGTACATGGATGACCTGAAACTGTTTGCAAAAACCAAAGAGGAACTAGAGATGCAAACACAAACAGAGTGAAAATCAAGGAGAGAGAAACAGAGCAAATAACTGGTCAAAGAGCTCAAAGGGATATGGAAGATAAAGAAAGTCAAGATAATACCACTAATAGTAGGAGCACTAGGAACACTACTGAAAAACTTGGAAAAAATAATGGAAGAGATTGGAATCAGAGGGGTGGCTGAGAAGATACAAAGGATAGCAATAATGAAGGCATGAAATATTAAGGAAAATCCTTGAATGCACAAACTAACAAACATGAGCTACAGACACAAGGCAGACATATAGAAACTGCTGCAGATGGAAAACACAAATGAACATCACATGGAATCATGAAAACTGAAACTGTATAATTGTAAGTTAATCCTCCTGCGATCCTGCGGTCCTGACTTCCGCCCCCCCCTCCTCTTTTTGTGTGTTGCCATAAACTAGCGCTACACCAAATAAGTGAGGGTTAAGGAGGATGAAAAGACCAACGAATGAAAGCACTAGTCAGACCTCCACTGGATGAGTGTAAAGAGGACTGTGATTTTGGCGAAGCTTATTGTCATCTAAATTCCAGCAAAAACTAATAGTCGTTACCAATGAGAAATCAGTGGTAAACAACTGTTGCGATAATGCAAATTCATCTGCAAAGCTTATCGAAAGAAGTGAAGAGTTTTGGAAATCTGAGGAGACTTGTTGTCACTCAGATTCCAGACAACACCATCAGTTGTTCTCAGATAAATCTTTGATGATGGCCTGTGTGACTACTCCTAGTGTGTAAATAATAATAATAATAATAATAATAATAATAATAATAATAATAATCTGAGCGAATAATCATGGACTACTGCCTGAGGAACAAAAAGGATGCCAGAAAAGAAAAAGAGGAACACACAACTTATACATAGATTAAAATATTCTGAAAGGGGAAAAAAACAAAGCCACGGCATGGATCGATTACAAGAAAGCCTACAACAGAATCTCCCAAGCATGAATAATTGAATGTCTAATAATCTACAAGATATCTGACAAAATTATTAATATTATTAAAAAAGCAATGGAAACATGGAGACTGCAACTAACAGCTGGGGGAGAGCACCTAAGTGAGATAAGAATACAGAGAGGCATCACTCAAGGAGATTCACTATCAACGCTACTGTTTATTATAGCCATGATGCCACTGAACTACATATTTACGAAAATACAGAACAATGAATGAACCACCTCATGTATATGCATGACCTAAATCTGTTTGCTAAGAAAAGCAAAAGGGAATTGAAAAGCTTATAAACACAGCCAGAATATTCAGCCAGGACATTGGAATGGACTTTGAAATAGAAAAGTGTGCATTACTAGAAATGAAAAAGGGAAAACTAGGGGCATCGGAAGGTATGGAACTGCCCAATCAAGAGAAGATGAGAGAACTCGGTGAAAATAACTTACAAATATCTAGGAGTGCTGTAATCTATAGAAATGGAAAAGAAGATTGGAGAAAAGTATCTGAAAAGAACGAGGGAACTATTAGAAACAAAACTGTACTGTGAAAACCAAATTAAAGAAATAAACACTTGAGCAGTATCGCTAATCAGGCATTTTGAACCGTTCAGAAGATGAACCAAAGAAAAACTTATACACCTTGTTCAGAAGACGAGAAAACTAATGTCACTTTACAATATATTACACCCAAAAAACATGTCTGACTATGTGAAAAGGAACGAAGGAGGAAGAGGACTGATAAACGTAAAAGACTGCATAGAAGGCACAAAAAGACTTGGAAAAGTACATAAACTAGAACACAGAACGATTGATCAGCACAGCGAGAGACACCATCAAGAAGAACAATACAGAAAACGATGAAACCAGAAAAAAAAAGGCAAGAAAAAAAAGAAAAAAAAGAAAACAAAAGAAAAAAAAAAGAACTACATGGATGATTCATCAGAATAACAACGGTCCTGGATATGACCGTAAACTATATCCGATGGTGAAGCCCCAGTTTGCGGGCCGTAGGGAGTGTGGAGCCACCCTTTAATTGCCATTACTCCCAGGTCCACTCTGACCAAAAATCGTTCTTCAAAATCACTAGATTCGGCATTAAATAACCTGAAAAGGGTTGATATGCCGTAAAACAAAACAACAAACAACAAATCAGAATAACAAAAGAAGAGAATCATGAAAACACCTGGATATGGCTAAGAAAAGGACACATGAACAGAGAATCAGAATTCCTACTGATAGCTGCACAGAATAACGCCATTAGACCCCACCACATTTAAGCTAAAATAGCTAAAATATAAGAAAACTGTAAAATGTAGACTCTGGTGACAAACAGACAAAGCAATAAACCATATAAGTGAATGCAGCAAACTAGCCCGAAAGGAATATAAAGACTAGGGGAAGGCAGGGAACTGGGTGCTCTGCAGACAATTACACTTCGAACATTCGATGTTTGTCACATCTGATAATACACTTTATTGGTTTAATACCAAAGCGAAAATGAGCAGATAATGAAGTATCATCTTAAAAAGATTAATTCAACAACCTACAGATTAAATAGTAAGGTAGAAGCAACTGGATGCGTGATGGTTACAGTTTGTGATGCGAGACAATCTTGTTTACCTCCCAAGACCGGATCATGCTTTTACAAGTACAATAACTATCCCTTTTCGGTCAATCTAAAAATAGTTTAGACATTTTATTATTATGCTAGCTTTAAAAGTAATGGAAATTATAACGTTTATGTAAATCACTATTTGCATTACTGATTCCTGAAAGTGCTCGATTTATTCTCGAAATGCTATGCTATAGGCTAAGTGGCAGCTGGATGAGTTAGTTTAGATAAGAAATGACCAGACTTGCCCCCCCCATTTCGCCCTTGTGTCACATTTTGTATAAAATTTTATTTTTTATGAAAATAAATATTTGTCAGTAGAGTCAGATTATTTGGTACTGTTAAGTGAATTCTTGTGTTTTATTTATTTTTTTTTTTTCATGAGCTTGTAAGCTATATTGTTGCTAGCTGGCAACTCGGCATTGCCCAGTTTACAATACGGGTAAAGATGATATTTTAATTCATGCAAATGCAAATTGTGTATGAATTATTATAGAATCAACCCTTTATTGATTATTATATATTATGAGGAATAACTTGTCCGGTTGACTATTTCGCAAAAAAAAAAATAAATAAAATAAAATAAATAAATAAAAACGTAATAGTAATAATGTCCTTCATCAAATTCCGTCTGTGATTGTTTATGTCAGCTGATATTTGGGCTTAACGATGAATGCCCTGGAAAAGTTACTTTTGATTAATGTTTAGTTATAAAATATGCAAACAAAAATATGATTTGCAGCGATTTTAAATGGGACGATTCTTTTATCATGAATTAAACTCATTAATAAAATAAAATAAAATTGTGAGGTACAACCAGGCTTGAACAGGGAGATCATTCGATCTGTAGTCGAATGCTCTACCACTAAGCTATATCTCCAGATTATAATAAATTTTATTAATATATAGATATATATATATGTGTATATATACATATATACATATATATATATATACATATATATATATGTATATATATATGTATATATAGATATATATATGTATATATATATACATATATATATATACATATATATATGTATATATATAAATAAATATATATACATACATATATATATATATATGTATATATATATACATATATATATATATATACATATATATTTTTTTTTACACAGTGATCACCACTTATCAAGGCCCGGAAGCCACTCAGGGATAAGGGTTATTGCAAGTACATAACGTTAGTGTGGAGATTTGATGAAGTGTTTAATTAGGGGGGCGGTTCATTAGGAATTTGTTAACATTGGACTTGAAGACATCCAAGTTGTAGTCCGGTGGGAAGCAGGCAGACGGAACAGAGTTCCACAGGCGTGCAGTTCTAAGAAAGAAGCTTTGTTCATGGAATCCGTGTTTTGATTTAGGCACAGATATAGAGTGGGAGAGATTTTTCAGTGGATTCAGCTAGACGGGTGTTTTTCGTGAAAGATTGGCGAGGGGGGGACCAGGGATTGGAGTTCAGACGAGCACCTGCCATGAAAATATATACACACATATATATACACATATATATATACATATATATATATATATATACATATATATACACACAAAAGACGAATATTGGCTGAAGAGAGCTTGATAAGGATACCTTAAACGGGCCTTATTATCGGGCTTGAAACCGACGGTACCAATGATCTGTCTCAACTATCAACTTTCTGTACACAAAATATAAATACGCTCTTAAAATTTGGATTTTCCTTTTAATTGAGCACTCATTATATACATATTATATATTTAGTAATTTTATTTATCGATAGTCTAAATTATGTTATAATCATCAGATGAATGATTAATTATAATTTCTATTTGTTATTCAACATATAATAATTAATTTCCCCATAATATTCAATTATAAATTATTTAGTTATTACACTTATATTTATTTTATCTATAATTTATTATTATTATTATTATTATTATTATTATTATTATTATTATTATTATTATTATCATTATTATCATTATTATTATTATTATTATTATTATTATTATTATTATTATTATGAATGTAATACTTTAAAATTCACATTTCACATATTTTTACTACACTAACATTCTTTAATCAAGTATTAATAAACATTTCTCGAACTAGTTAATTAATATTTAAATGAAATTTAATTCTTCTTTTATTTTCAATTACTTAAGGATAACGAATGTTAAATTGACATAATATTATATATTCAACTGAACCCCAATTTACCTTTTCTATATTTAAAATTGATTTAAACTCGTACTTAATATGTTTAAGTACTTTAATTATAATAACGTTTAGAACATCCCATCTTTACACCCACAGTTTCATATGTTCATTTGATAGTTTTTTTACTATCTGCCTCCTTCTTACTATTCCCCTCTTACTTCTACCCTTTTCCTTCCTTTTATCAAATTAAGCCTATTATTCCTGAATAGAAATATTTAGTTTATATATATATATATATATATATATATATATATATATATATATATATATATGTATATGTATATATATATATATATATATATATATATATATATATATATATATATATATATATATGAATTACAATTAAATTTACCAAAATGATCCAAGATGGTAAAATTAAAGTATATTATAAATATTAAAGAATTAATATTTATAAAGTAATCTCAACCAGATGTAAAAGCTCGATAAAACCAAATAGGAGATAGAGCTTATAACTTTCTTGGAGTTATATTTTTGGATTATACCGTCATTGGATTATTTACCTTTCACCAGACTATCCATTCACGTGTAATCACCTTTTTCTTCACCATATACCCTCTGCTTCACTTTTTGTTATCAAGTAAGATCTTTGACTTACTTGTTGTTTCAGCAAATACTTTTGTGAGCAAAATCCGATCCCGCATTTTGCTAATTCCTACCCTCTGATGAGAAGGAAAGTATTTCTTTGAAACTCCGCGGATTAAGGACTATCCACTTATTAAGTGTTTCCTTATCAGATTAAATATGTTTTTAACTCTTTTTCAAAGTGTTTTTTACATGTTTTATTAACTGTTTGCTCCTATATATATATATATATATATATATATATATATATATATATATATATATATTAAAAAAAAATTGGTTTACCCTAATTAATGTTCAATTTATTCCATAGATATACCTTATTATAACTAGTATTTTTACATCCATTCTAATAACTAACACAATTAACACATTTGGCTTATATATTTGAGTCAACGCATTAATCGTACAACATTCACTTATTTCAACATATACAGCGGATTTTTAGATTAATGTTTGGGATTTTAATTCTATAAATACTTTTATTGTATTATGATTATTAAAAATGTGTCATTACAATTCATAAAGTAATATTCTCATGTATCAGAAGTCTTTGTCTAAAGCAAACAAACAAAACTTTTTGGTTAAAACGTCAAGCAGGTGTTCGCTAGTCACAAGTTGAATCGAGTAGAGTTCGTTGTTCACAACACGAGATACACGTCGACGTTCTCTATTCGCATGTCTGAAAATGCTTCTCTCACTCCTCTCCGTGACTCGCCTTTTATAATGTTTCGGGCACACCCAATTTGCATATACCACACGAGACAGCTCGAGATCTACGTGTGGGCTTTTAAAGACAACAGCCGCCATCTTAGGCCTGTTTTTCTTTCTTTTTCTGTCTTTCAACCTGCTGCCGAGACAGATTATCGCCCGTTTCTGAGGTAGCTCCTCTCTATGTCTATCATATCTCAACAAACATGTTTAAAATGTCCAACCATATCATCAGTGTGGAGTATGATTGTTCTGCCAACCACACGATTCAAGACCCTCAGACCAAAGGCAACATTTTATATTTTGTCTTAACACTGAAGACCATGCAGCCAACACAGCAAGCACAGTGAAAGAAAAAGAGTTAAGGTTTATTTATGTCTATGCAAGCGGATAGGCGGATAGATCTAAATAGTCAATATAAAACAGTGTCCAACGACCTGTTTGGATGGAACTTAGCATTATGCACTAAATCCGATAGCCTTATTATAAGTCATTTAAAGAGGCTGTCTCAGCATCAAAAGGATCTGTAAACAATATTGTGATGAATATTTTTCAATTCTTATCCAAATGTCAATGTGTTTCATCATTTTCTGGGAATCATCAGTGTGGAGGGTGTTTTGCCGACCGCACAATTCAAAACTCTCAGTAACATTTTAACTCTTGTCTGTACGCCTAGGATTATCTATCCACCACAACAACCACAATGAAAGGAAAAGAATTAAGGTCTGTTAATGTCTGCTATGTTTAACGTCTTATTGGAAATCTAATTTGTTTAGATATTTTTTCATAGACATAGACCGCATTTCAAAAAAATTTTTTTTTTTATTATTATGCTTTCACCCCAAACAAGGCACATTCCCACTTTGATGTGGGGGCTACTATCAGGGACATAAGCTACAGGGGTACTATGTAGGGAGTTGGGCAGCAATATGTCGGTTCACGTTACACTTGAACTTCTGCATGTCAGTACAGTTGGGGAAGCAGGGACCCAGAAGGGAATTTCAAAGTCTAGTGGTTCTGGGGAAGAAACTACTGGAGTAGAAATCTCTCTTTACATCTAAGGATCTCTACTGTGTAGGGGTGGGATTTAGCTGCTTGTTGGGTTTGTTAGGGTATTTATGTTTAGGGGGCACAAGTGCTTGCAGGACAGGCAGAGGGATGCTACATTTAGTCGATGGGACAGAGGTTGAAGCTTAGATTACAGTTCAGGACCTATCAGATTGGCGACTCTCTTTTGAACCTTGTCTAGGAGTGAGAGACTAGCAGCAGATGCACCAGCCCAAATATGATAACAATACTCCATACATGGGCGAATGGTGGCCTTATAGAGGTACAGGATACTTTCGGGCATTAATAGCTTTCTAGCATGGTAAAGAGAGCCTACCTTTTTCGTAGTGGTCCTGGCAATGCTTTCAATGTCTTTACACCCACCTCAATGTCTTTACACCCAACTTATGTTTCCTGTGAACGTAGGCCGAGGAGTTTAGAAGAAATACTTTCAGATTATGAGTTTTGGCTATTGCTATTGGTGGTAGAGAAGGTTTCTTGTAATTACTGAAGGAAATAAGATTGGTATTGGCAGTATTGAATGTGACCATCCACTTTTGTCCCCATTCCACCACAGATTGAAGGGCATACTCTACTGTTTCTGCCATTTCCTTAAATATGAGTTCATTTGTTTTCCTGTCATGTTTGTTATAGTGTGGTGTCATCAGCATATATACCCATCTCAGAGACAATTTTGTCAGGGAGGTCATTTATGAATATTAGGAATTATAAAGGTCTAAGGATAGACCCCTCAGACACTCCCACATTTATATCACACTGTTTAGATGTACGACCGTCGAGGACAACCTGGATTTTTCTCTTATCTAAGAAGGATTTAATCATGTTAAGTATTCATCCAGTGATAACGTATGATCTGATTTTCCTGAGAAGACCTTCATGCCATACCCTATCAAAAGCCTTAGATATATCTAGAGCTACTGCTCTACCCTTCCCTGCTTTGTCCAGTGAATGGTATATACGTTCAGAGATTACAGTTAGGATGTCTGCTGTGGAACGGGTTTGCCTAAATCCATATTGTTGGTCGGTCAGAAGTTTAGCATCTTTAAGGTGATGAACTAGAGCTTGGTTTATTATGGACTCAAATATTTGTGTGAAAAGTGGGAAGAGGATAATGGGGCGATAATTTACTGGGTCAGTTCTTTCGCCAGAATTCTTGAAAACTGGTGCCACAGAAGCAGTTTTCCAGCAGTCAGGAAAGCAAGATTCATTAAGGACCAGAAACTCAGGTTTGCACATACATTACCATCGGTATCTTTCTGTGACGGTAGATATGCTTTGCACTTACCTGATTTGAAACGCTCTTTGGTGTCTTGCCTGTCTAGCTGCCGTCTGCAAAAGATACAACATGCATGTTCACTGTAGTGAAGAAATAAGAGAGGGGAGAAAGAATAGGAAAAGTAGTTAATTCAATTTATTTTGCAATTTTTCGGTCTTTACATTAATTAATGCGGATAAGACAAAGTTTATGACTTTCAAGGCAGACGGGGAGATCCAAGCTCTATATGGAACAACACTGAAAGAAATCAGTGAGTTTATGTACATGAGCAACAACATAGGTTCTACGGAGAGAGATATCGAAATTCGCATCTCAAAAGCATGGACTGCCTTTGATAGGCTGCAGTCAGTATGGACTTCAAGGCTAACTGACAAACTGAAAATGCATTTTTTCAGAGCAGTGATGGAGTCTGTCCTTGTTTACGGTGATACAACCTGGACACTCACCAAAAGATTGGAAAGAAAGCTAGACGGCACATACACCCATATACTACGAACACTGTTAAATATATCTTGGCAAGATCATCCCACGAAGCAGCAACTTTATGGCAATCTACCGGCCATATTTACTACCATCAAGCAGCGACGTCTACGATTTGCCAGTCACTGCCAGAGGAACAAGCAAGAGCTGATGAGAAGTATATTGCTGTGAACTCCATGGCAAGGGTGCACGAGCATAGGACGAGCTAGATTCACATACATCCAAAAAATTGTACATGGGCTAACTATGATCCTGGAGATCTAAGGCAGCTGATAGAAGACAGGGAAATCTGGAGAGAGGGAGTCACATTGGTATGAGCAAGGAGACCAACTAGTTATATAGATAGACTTTGCAAATTTAAAACAAATATGTTTTAGTTGCCATATAGGGTGAGAGTGGTAAGAATTTATACAGAAGAGAATACAGTAGCTCAGCAGATGTTCAAATTCGCCTTGAATTGCTGCATTGGTAGTGCATTTATTACCTCTCTTGGGTTTCTATTCAATGGTCCAGACGACCTTGATGGAAAAAGCAGCCATCCTTAGGTTCAATTGAAATTGGTGATGAAATACTTTCTTGTAGTTTCTGCATAGAACCTCTTTCCTTTCTAGTGCAGGAGTGAATAATAGGTCCCAAGATATATCATTATGACCATTTCTAGTGCAGGAGTGAATAATAGGTCCCAAGATATATCACTATGACCATTTCTAGTGCAGGAGATAATAATAGGTCCCAAGATATATCACTATGACCATTTTTTAGTGCAGGAGTGAATAATAGGTCCCAAGATATATCACTATGACCATTTCTAGTGCAGGAGTGAATAATAGGTCCCAAGATATATCATTATGATCATTTCTAGTGCAGGAGTGAATAATAGGTCCCAAGATATATCATTATGACCATTTCTAGTGCAGGAGTGAATAATAGGTCCCAAGATATATCATTATGACCATTTCTAGTGCAGGAGTGAATAATAGGTCCCAAGATATATCATTATGACCATTTCTAGTGCAGGAGTGAATAATAGGTCCCAAGATATATCATTATGACCATTTCTAGTGCAGGAGTGAATAATAGGTCCCAAGATATATCACTATGACCATTTCTAGTGCAGGAGTGAATAATAGGTCCCAAGATATATCATTATGACCATTTCTAGTGCAGGAGTGAATAATAGGTCCCAAGATATATCACTATGACCATTTCTAGTGCAGGAGTGAATAATAGGTCCCAAGATATATCATTATGACCATTTCTAGTGCAGGAGTGAATAATAGGTCCCAAGATATATCATTATGACCATTTCTAGTGCAGGAGTGAATAATAGGTCCCAAGATATATCATTATGACCATTTCTAGTGCAGGGGTGAATAATAGGTCCCAAGATATATCATTATGACCATTTCTAGTGCAGGGATGAATAATAGGTCCCAAGATATATCACTTTGACCATTTCTAGTGCAGGAGTGAATAATAGGTCCCAAGATATATCACTATGGCCATTTCTAGTGCAGGAGTGAATAATAGGTACCAAGATATATCACTATGACCATTTCTAGTGCAGGAGTGAATAATAGGTCCCAAGATATATCACTATGACCATTGAGGAGATTGTAGGTCAAAATGAAATTATAGTAGATAGAGAACGGATGATAAGAGGAAGGGCCAGAACGTGAGTAGTTGTAAAAAAAAGCAGTAGAATAGAATGGGAAGGAGTACGAGTATAAGAAAAAGACAGGGGGGCGGGGCTAGACACATGAGAAACAGTAGGGGGCATAGAAATAGATGAAGAAGAAAAATATAATCAATTCAGAACACACTGTAAATATTTAAATTTTTTAAATTTTATTTAAGTCTTCTACAAGTAAAGAAAATGATGCCATGGTTGATTTGGGAGGTGAGTGGTTGCATTATTATTATTATTATTATTAGTTATTTCGCTTATATATATATATATATATATATATATATATATATATATATATATATATATATATATATATATATATATATACATACATGTATATATACATGTATATATGCATGTATATATATATATACATGTATATATATATATAAACATGTATATATATACAATATATATATATATATACATGTACATGTATATGTACACATACATACATGTATATAATTATATACAAAGTATATATATATATATATATATATATATATATATATATATATATATATGTATATATATATATGCAGAAACCTGCCAACCAGCCAGAGCTGAACTTAATTATGTACACAATAATTGTCCATCTGCATGTTTTTTGGGTGGTTTTTTTTTTTACATAAACAAAGTCTAATAGACAGGAATACATAACATCGTAGGGTGGATGGATGAAAGATGGGTCATCAGGATTTATTATTAGGGGGTGAAGGGCTGGATTGAGACTGGACAGGAAAAGGGGAAAATAGCTTACGTTTCTTTTTCTTGGGAGTGAAGTGGGGGGGTTCCTTTTAAAAACGAAAGGCAGTTAGTTGTAAATGACAAGATATCAAACATCACTTCTTTTTTTGTGGACAAACAATATTTCACCTGGTAAAGCTTGGGATAGTTCATTTTTCGTGGGAGAGGGGTGTTATCTTATTACAAAATAATAAAATGAATGACACTAATTTTAATTTTTTAATTTTTTTTTAAAGAGGGGTGGAGTGATTCTTTGATATATGAGAGAAACCTGAATGAAAATTTGTATTTTCATTCGATTCAAGAGCTCAACTGAACCACAATATTTGACCTTTTGACCTTTGAAATTTTATCCAAACCAGTAATCACTTTCTACTATTCATCAGTTTAAAGATTTAAAAATCATTTTCGAATTGCGAAGGTTAACAAAGATGACGATTATTATTTTCCTGGATTAAAATGGTCGATAAATTTTGCCAACCACAGATCTCAAACACTCATTTTTAAAAAAAACATGAGGGTCTACGGTCATCCTGTGTCTGTAACGACCAAGTTTCATAATGATAGCCTTGTAGAAAATATGGTTGGCATCAATGTAAGATAAACCAATCAAAGAATCTCTTGGGTTTCAAAATAATATCATAAAGGTTATCATCAAAAGAAACGCCAAAATGTTTACTAAATAAAGAAATCAAGAAAAAATTTCCTGATAAAAGACTTTTATAGTCCTCCAAAGCACTAAATTCATCAAATGCCCACCGATGTATGGCTTGCTTTGCTAATGGTGGAATAATTAGAAAAGCACAAACAATGTAATTGGAGGAGGTAATGCCTGTTAGGATGATGTCATAACTACAGAGCAGATACTGCACTATCCACTCAAAGGGGCAGATAATGCTTGTTAGGATGATCTCTCAACCACAGGAAAGATATTGCATTATAATGCCTGGGCGGATAGTTTCGTGACAATAGAACTGATACTGCACTGCTCCCATCCCAACCATTATTGAATATTGAAAGTTCATTAATTTGAAATCGTATAATAAAACAAATTGACCACGAAAATATAGTACAATTGTACAAGGACGAATTTCCAGGCAGATAGCTGACTTACCGTTAGTGTTTGAAATACCAAAGTAATTTTGAAGCCTTTAAATCGAAAAATAAAAAGTAATTTGTAATTTTATTTGCAGACAAAAATCAAATATTGCAAGCCATTTGTCTTCAAAAGAGGCTCTAAAATCAATGTTTACTAAATACACAAGAATTTCCTGATAAAAGACCATTGGTAGGCCTCCAAAGCACTGAACTGACCAGATCCGCAGTGATGTATGACTTCCTTTGCTAACAATGGAAAGATCAGCAAAGCCCCAAACAATGTGGTAGGAGAAGGTAATGCCTGTTAGAGTGATCTCATGACCACAGAACAGATTCTGCACTATTGGCTCAAAGGAAGAGGTAATGCCTGGGGGAAGGGTTTCATGACAATAGAACTGATACCCGACCCAGAATTGGACATTGAAAGACAATATATTAATCTGAAATAGTATAAAGAACCGATCATTAAAAGATAGTGCAATAATACAAAGAAGAATTTCCAGGTGAAAAAAACCTTGTGGTAGGCCTCCAGAGTACGGAGCAGTCTACATCTACAGCGATGTATCACTTCCTTTGCTAATGGTGGAAAGATTGACAAAACATCAAAAAATGTGAAAGGATTGTGTATCCAGAAAGTATGCAAATATTTTCTGAGAAATATGGACTGATTTTTTTTGTGTTTAATGGTCGAATTATCTACCCTATCGTCAACGTTTGAAATTCGGAAGTAAATTTGAAGTTATCTATAATATAAATCTCACCTGTCTGTTTAAATGTATGTATGTATGTATGTATGTATGTCTTACAAAAACTTTCGACAGAGGCGACGGATCCTGACACGATCAGAATCATTTTGAAGCTCGACGTCTCAGATGACAAATATCGAAAAATCGGCCAAAAATATTAATTCCTTCACCCTAAACTCGGCCGTTTTGTACAAGGAGGGGTTGATTTTTTTTTTTTTTTTTTGCCAATATTGTAGCAAGTCATCGTCACCGTTGGATTGAGTTCGGTTAATTTCACCACTTTTAACTTCCGGTCGCATCATGGAGACATCGACTAAGACATCAGATTTACTTTCACTTTCTTTTCTGCCTTCACGTCATGGGTTCGAGCTTGCCTGCATACTACCACTTTTTTTTTTTTTGTTTTTTTTTTGCTCAACACACACTTCCAAACACCCGGGCAACGCCGGGCACCCAAGCTAGTTAAATCATAAATAAAAAACGTAATTTGTAAGTTCTACTCACTGTTAAAAGGCAAAAGTCAACTATTGCGATTTATTTGTGCTCCTAGACCAAAAAGATACAAACTTTCGCACGCATCCCTGTTATATAAAAGAACCCAAATTTTGATAATTTTATTTTATTTTACGAGAATATCTGTATAAGTGGTTAAATGCGATGCGAGTACATATATACGGAATTTGTTCATTTATTTGTAAATTTTTTTTCTTTGTTTTTTTTTTGTTTTTCCTGGCACAAATTTTGTTTCCCCCCCCCCCTGTCAGCTCGTCATACCATCTCCAGTTCCGTATTTTACTTTGTTTTGTTTTGTTTACTTTTGGAAATAAAGCCATAGTAACTATAAACAACGTTGAATAAGAGTTGGTTCTGTTGAATTGGTGACTTGCAAAAAAACAAATATGATGCCTGATAACGCTGCAGCGATACAAAGTCCTACCAATTCTGCGACCCAACTTTAAACACGCAAAACCATAATATATAAATAACTATGTGAAATACTCATTACTTAATCAACTGCTTTTTCCTTACTTTCATGATAGGTGCTCGACTGAGCTTTAATCCATGCCCCCCCCCTTTGTAAAACGTTTGTAGCAAATATTCGTTTAGCTACAACAACCGTCAACTATTTCTTTTACTCTCTATCTGTATCTAAAACTAAACGTAAATTCCATGAGCAAAGTTTCTTTCCTAGAACAAGATACCGTGGAGCTGTTTTCCCGCTGATTATAACAATGGTCGTTAAGTCAAATGTAAATAAGTTTTTGTTGACTCTTCCTCTTAAATAACTAAGCTCTATCCGAGTTCCGCCATTACTGATCATCACTGTGTTGTCTCACCAACTACTTATTAACTTATTAACCCTTATCCTTGAGTTGCATCCTGGCCTTGATTAGTGATGACTTTCAGACTTTCAAGTAAAAAAAAAAAAACTGTAAAACTAATTCTGAAGGTGTCTGGCAGCAAAGCTGAAGCTGCCTTAGTCAACTTGATAAGTTGTACAGTGTGCAAGTAACGATGAAAATCACTGAGCTATGCAGGTTAACCATACAGAGGGCCTATAAAGTCCGTGTGCACATTAAAATATTTATAACTTTATTTGTTTGTACAACAGAAATAATACATAAAAAGAATTCGATTTTGTAACAATGTATTTTAAATTGCACACCGACTTTATGGACACCCTGTATAAGCAACTTCAATTGGACGCCACAACATAAACCCCAAAAGACACCACTCCGACGTGAGTGTAGTATCTGTTCTGGTACTACACTTAATCTTTTCTATCCTCAGTCAGTGTACAAGAAATGATTCCAGACAAAGGAAACTTTTATTTTTGAGTGCCCTCTTTGGGGAGTTTGTTTTTACACACATTAAAAACTGATGTCTTATTCTGCTATTCTAGGTGGGCAAGTAAATAAGGGACGGATATCAATCTTGAATTATCAGAAGACATTCTGGGGATCGTCATCGTCATCATCATCATTGTCGATTCAATGTCCGTTTTACATGCTGGCATATGGTGGACGGCTTTTAGAAATTGGCTTCCAAATCAACCTATCTCTGACCAGGTCTTTATTTATCCCTCTTTCTATCAAGATCATCCTTATCACGTCCTCCTATGTTTTTCTTGACCTTGCTCTGCCAACTAACCTTGATACTTTAAATAAAATATCAAGATCCTACAGATTCATTTTCGTTCCTCTTTTCAAGGAGACTTTTAAAGAGGATTGCTTTACTAAACTGGATGGGCTCAGCTACCAAGGAGGAATGTGTTAAGAGATAGAGAGCGAGCGAGTGTGTGTGTGTGCGCGCGTGTGTGTGTGTGTGTGTGTGTGTGTGTGTGTGTGTGTGTGTGTGTGAGAGAGAAAGAGAGGGAAAAGAGAAACAGAGTTGAAGAAGGAAAGTGTGTATGTGTGTTTTGAGAGTGTGCGTGAGAAAGAAAAGTTGTTAGGGAGAGTGTGTGAGAGAGAGAGACTGAGAAAGAGTGTATGTGTGTGTTAGAGAGAGTGAAAGAAAGAAGGAAAGAGAGAAAGAAAGAGTGTGTGTGTGTGTGTGTGTGTGTGTGTGTGTGTGTGTGTGTGTGTGTGTGTGTGTGTGTGTTTCTAGCCGCCTTGGACTTGCTACTAGAATCAAACAATGCTTGCTGCTTTAGGAAAGGTGTGGTTGGTAATTGCGCAACCTTTACTTCACAATAGACTCCACATACTCTTACAAGGGTTATCCATTATGTCTCGTGATTGAATGTAGGTCTGGAATGCCATGAAAGTGATTTTTGTTTTTTTATTTTTTGTTATCTGCACACTTTTAAACCTTATACAGAAACAGAAATTAAATTTTACTCGTAGGGGAGATAACTCCTATTATATTATTCAACTAAAAATATGAATTATCCCCTTTTGCTAATTTTATTTAATTTTGTATGAAACTCACCCCAGAGTTTTTCAGGTTGAAAACTAACCATCGATAAGTATTAGATGGGGCAGACCTGAATGAGAATCACTCTCCTATTCCAAAAGCCATTCTTAACAAGAGGCAGTTGGGAGGTGTTTATACTGTGCAGGGTTAGGTAGTAAAAAATATCAACTGCAGAATACCGGTTTCAAATTATAGGGTGGTGGGGTGATTCTCGTTCAGGTTCGCCTTAGATGGATATATTCATATCCAGAAGACAGCAATTCTTCTTTCTTTGTCAGAAACATCACTCATGAAATGCGAGGACTAAAGGACAAAATAAATGAAGCGAGACTGCTAAAAGTCAAAAGTAACCATGCAGTCCACTTTCTATTCTCTTTACTTATAATTTTGGAAATTTTAGTTGACGTAATTTAATATTTTCATTTTTTTTTATCCTAAACTTTACAACCAAATGCCTTAACGAATCTTGCTTTCCTGATTGCTGGAAAACTGCTTCTGTGGTACCAGTTTTCAAGAATTCTGGCGAAAGAACTGATCCATTAAATTATCGCCCCATTAGCCTCCTCTTTGTCTAGAAAGGGGTATGTATGGCTAGTATGACTGATATTGTTAAGATGGAGTCTAAGATTTACACAACAACATAGCGTAAGTTCAGCAAGAATTCTACTGATCATAACAAAATTTGTTGGGGTTTTTTTTAAGCAAAAATTATAATCATAAAGTTTGTGCATTGTCTTAGCCCGAATCGTTTTCCTTTTTTTTTTTTTTTTTGTCAAAAATTGCCAGGCTTACCTTATGGTAGACACTCTCACCAAAATACCACATTCACTCGGTCGCTTAATCTTACTTAGATAATCCCTTAAAGATACATCATATTACAAATCGAGCCAGACTAAGTAATTTTTTTAAATAATTGCAGCAAAGTATATTATTAAAGCGCCAATAATATAGGATAACGATAACAAATGAAAATGGGTTACTTAGGAGCAAAGTTTGAGTTGTCAGCTTAAATGCTATTTAGGTCTGACTTTGGACATCTGACCAGATAACTTTATATGTTAGATTTATGTTTTATTTTAATCTTTTGAAATTATTTCTTCACTTTGAATGTACAGTTTCGTAATCATTCTAAGGTTTATTAAAAGGAAATAATTGTCTTTGTGTGAGGAGGGCCACTTTGAATAATTTATTGAAATTTATGCAGAATACGAGTCGTCAGCATATTCCGGCAGGTTACGTAAACCGCCGAAAGGTGTAAAAACTCTTAACTAATGAAATCACAGCAGCTAACAATTGGAAAATGTGCTAAAAATATTGTAAAAATTTCAATAAAATTGTAAATGTTATAAGATTTCCAAGTTAACTTCAATTTTTACAGTGTCTTTTGTTTATTAGATTGTTAGGTGAAAGTACAGAATTATAAACAAAGCTTACTCCTCATGTTAAGATTGTTTTTTAGATAATAAAGTTATTTGTCCACATGGTGCATAAACTGCACAAATACAAATTGTCTTAAAGTTTCTAAACATTTTCGGAATTTACCAAACTACTGTATTTATACAAAAACAGAACTGGATTGATGTTATACCAACGTGACAGTAAGAGAAATTTAAGTTGTGCCATTTTTCCCTTGAATTAAAGTTGTGCCATTTTATTAACATAAGTTATGCCATTTTCCCTATGATTTGTGCCATTTTTTGCTTAACTTGGATTTGTGCCAAAATTTGATTTGTACCAGTTTCCCTTGAATCAAAGTTATGCCATTTTTCGTTAAATCAAAGTTGTGCCATTTTTCCTTAACTTGAAGGTGTGCTATTTTCCTTAAATGAGGTTTCTGCCATTGTTCTTTGTGTCATTTTCTCCTTAAATTAATGGTGTGTCATTTTTCATTAAATTAAAACTGCCATTTTTTTCTCTTTAAATTTTCAAAGATAAAAATAAAATTTGGCTTCTTTATTAAAATTTGAAAATGTTTTATTGTCGCTATATTTAATAGGGGTGTACAGGCAGGTTTATGATTCTGGACAAAAAAATAGACAAACAATTGACAGAACATTATCATTAAACAAAAATTAGATAGAGTTCTCCCGGATGTGTTTTTTTTACATGGTTCTTGTGGAAGGGATGAGTGGGGGATGTTATGCCGTGAATTTGTTGTTGTTTTTTTTTTTAATCAATATATATATATATATTCTTTTTTATTTATTTAATTTGAGTTTTGCAAAAAAAATATTCTTTTTTGTTTGTTTTTTTTTCTTTCTGGCATTTAGCCAAATAATAAAAAAAAAAAACATTTGCTTTTTTTTTTTCACTGCAAATTAAAATTCGTGGTCTGAATGGAAGGGTCAGTAGAAATAATTTTACACCTTTGGATAAAAGTCCAGAATAGTGAACAGTTGAGAACCTATAAACAAAAATAAAAACAAATAATAATTAATAGCAAACGCAGTATAAATAAATTAGTGATTACTATCCTTCCCTAAAACTTTTGCAATTAAGTTTGCTTTTAAGGAGATTATTGTTTACTTTAAGGGGTGGATTGCCACTCGGACTTAAGATTTGTGGTAGGGTAATCAATTTTCTTTTACAATCTTTTCAAGCATGTATTTAACTGAAGTTAACCCATCATTTCTGCCGACGCGCGCGCGCGTGTGTGTGTTTGTTTGGTTTTTTTTTTTTTTTTTTTTTTGTGAATACGCTATACAAACATCAAAATAATATTCTGAAATAAAAAAAAATCTTTTAAACAATTTCCACACTGGGAAATAAATGGGTTGATAGAGAACTAAATTCTACTCCGTTTGTTTTAAATTATTTGTTGTTTTTATTTTTTTTTATTTACAAGTACATGACTGTTAACTATTCTGGACTTTTTACCTACACCTTTTTTATATTTATTTGTTATTTAAAAAAAATTTTTTTTTTTACATTATACTTTCTAATTTCGAAATCTCTAAAACTACAAAAAACGAAGCACAAGTTTCTTTTTTCATTTTTTTTTTTTCTTTTTTTGTATCTATCTGCAAAGAAAAATGATTCAAACGTCTTGTGAATAGAGGGAGACAGGTTTGTTGATGAGTGCAAATAAAAAAAAAACAATTCTACACAAAGAGAAATAGATTAATACAAGAAATAGATATAACTAAGTATTAACTACTGCACTTATGTGCTTCCATAGATCACCCTAATGCATTTAAAAACACAGCCTTTTAAAATATACATGTCAAATTCGTATGTATACAAAGTATTTAGAGTGCATACAACCAATAATATATTTTTTTTCAATAAAGCCCTAATTTACATTTTTGACTCGAATTTTGTCGCATACAATTTGGACACGTCTCAATG
>NC_136496.1:108065686-108098186 GCF_053919585.1 Euprymna scolopes | reverse complement strand
ATATACCTTGAATATGGAAATCTTTAACCAATCTGGAACCTAAGGATTCCATTCTAATCGGATACAAAACTCGTGTATTCCTTTTTTTTCAACTCTTATTTTCTTTAACTCTTAAAAAAGACCTATGATTATATATATATAGGTCTTCTCTCCTTCTTGTTTTTTTTTCTTGTTTTTTTCTGTCAGATAGCAGTCCTTTGTTTTTAGCCACGATCCGCTGTTGTGTTGCAGTAATTCTTTTTAAGACTCACAGATCGGCCTGCTCGCTTTTGAAGGGGTAAGAGAAGGAGACTTTTGTGCTTGTCAAGTGTACTTTCCAGATCGTAGCGTATCTTTTGCTTCCTTTTTTGTTTCTCCTTTTTTTTCTTCTATCTTGATGCATATATATGCATTTCATTCCGTGACGTCATGATCACACCACGACTTAAATGCTTACACGACTAACTCAGCATGTGAGTTGTCAATATGCATACTTGTGCTGGTTTGGTCATTTAAATGATGGAGCCAGCAACTACATTACACGATCTCCTCTAACCTTTCTAGTAACATCCATCAATCACATTCACCATAAGAAAATCGCTCACTAAATAACCTACTTATAAATCATACATGCAGTGAGCAGTTAGGAAATAAATAACCAAACTTAGACATTTTTTTTTCCTTCAGCCCCCAAAGCCAACAGAGTCTAGAGCATTATTGGGATAGTGTGTCTCCTGTTGGCTGAGATATGGCTTTTGCTTTATGCAGTACTAGGAGATGCACTCTCCCAGGGCTTTGTCTTCTCCTTTTGAGACGCCATTGCCGAGGAATATCGACGGGGCTCTTCAGGCATTTTTTTTTCAAGCCAGAGTTCTTTTCCTTTAGGATGCTAACTTTTTTAAAATATCTGTTTTATGACCCTTGCATCACATCATCCAGCCATAAGAGGGAGATAAATAATTTGTGTGAGTCTGTTTTTATTAATTTATTTATTTTATTATCATTACTATTATTATACCTATTTACTATGCCTCCCCCACGGGACAGAGTTAGACACCAGGGTCGTTTTTTAACGTGGAGAAAAGGTACAAAAATATAAATTGTCTCAGTCGTGAAGGATTTCTCCTCCACCGAAAGAGAACAAGAAAATGAAGTGCAGCATCTGAAGAACAGATACTACACTTTGATCTTGACCAAAAGGCCAAGCAAATCACCATTATTATTATTAGTAGTAGTAGTATTGTTGTTGTTGTTGTTGTTATTATTATTATTATTATTATCTCCCTTTCCAGTATTCTCTAAAACAAGATGGCAACTGATGTATATGCTCAGCTGAAGTATAAAACACAAACCACTATCGCATTTAGTCATTGTTCATAAGCTATTACAAGTTGTATTTGATAGCATAAGTAATGGCTGTATAATAATAATGTATTGTTTATGGGTACAATATCTTGTTAGACAGTTAACTTGATTATTTCACACTAGGTTGGTACACGTTTGTTTCATTTTTTGTTTTTTGTTTTGTTTATCTGGTACTAATGCAGAAAGTGATCCGAACGTAAATAATAACGTTATTATTAAAAAAGCCATTCCTAACATGGGGAGGGGAGAGTGTTTTGTACCTATTCTATTCTTCAATCTTACAATTGAATAAAAAAAAACATCGTAAAACTTTAATTAAACTTGGAAATATGATTTTAAAAAATAGCGCGGATCACTCTCTGCACTAGCACCGTTTATTTTTAACAATATTAAAATAAGTATCGAATAATATAAAGTTTTTATTTTGTATTTAGAACTAATCGTTTAGTTGCCATAAGAAAAAATATTTCTAAAAATTGTTCAAGACTTATCACTGCTTTCTTAATGTTTCTTTGAACAGTTGCAATTGAAAATTGTCTTTTTAGTGGAGCAAAAATCTATTTTTTGAGAACTTTTTCTGTTAAGTGCGAGTCTTTTTTCTTGCTTTTTTTTATTAATCGATGCTAATGTTCAAACTCCTTTTGGGTATGTCGTACTAGTGCACTTATTGATTCGTGCTGACATGATAACATTATTTTAAAAGCCATTCTTAACATGGGAGGGGAGGGTGTTTTGTACCTATTCTATACTTTAACCTTACAATTGAATAAAAAAAAAAAACATACCATAAATCTTTAATTAAACTTGGAAATACGATTTTTAAAATAGCACGGATCAGTAAATGCACTAGCATCGGGTATGTTTTACAATCTACAGAGATTCGAAAAAGTAGTAAAAAAATCAAATATACAACAAATAAATGTAACCATACCCAATAAAACTTTTCTACCTACCTGCATCAGCTAGGCGCCCCCCCCCCACACTCCAAAAAAATTAAATCATAATTGAGAGTAAAAAGAGTGATTTGAATCGCCATAAAAAGGCTAGAAATAAAGATCAACTCATCCCCTATCTAAAAAGAAAAACATATCCACGTTGGTTGGAAATTTAAAAACCATACAGACGGTTAATATTTGTGGTTGAATAAAAAGCACTTAAACTTATTTATAAACACCAATAAATGATACAGGTTGCCAAATAACTTTTATTGACTATGGTAACATTTATTTGTTGTATATTTGATTTTTTTTTACCACTTTTTCAAATCGCTGTGGATTGTAAAACAAACCCCAACTTTTTATACACAATAACAACTTGAACAAACGTCTACCATAACAGTCCATTCGTGCGTTTTTGCATGCTTTGTTGGTGCTTGTGCACTTACTGATCCGCACTATTTTTTAAATCGTATTTCCAAGTTTAATTAAAGTTTTATGATATGTTTTTTCATTCAATTGTAAGGTTACAATGTAGAATAGTTACAAAACACCCTCCCCATGTTAAGAATGGCTTTTTAAATAATAACGTTATTACTTCAGCACGGATCAATAAGTGCACTAGGACCGATTTGTTCGTGTTAGATGATAGCCATGTAGAAGCATTTGGCTGTTATATATCTATCTATCTATATATATATATATATATATATATATATATATATAATTATCTAGAGATGAATGGACAACAGAGATTTGAATCGTCATGTTTTAACAGGTGTCAAACTCTGTGACCCGGTGGGTTTGCACTGGAAGATGTGAACAGGGACCGAACGTGTTATGTTTTCCAGTTTGTGCAAGCACAGTTTGAGTTGGATCCGAGATTGAGGATTGCGCAACCCTTGCCTCAAAATTACATGTGCAGCTGCTCCCACAGGGGGTATCCTTTGTCTTTTGAGACTGAACAGAGGCATGGATAAAAACAAAGAAGGTGCTTTTGCATCTGTCTCCTTAAACTAAAGACCATCGAGGATAAATATTTTTCTTGTTACAGTAATAATGTCTTCTGGAAGTTGAAAGTTCAATCCTCGGTGCAGGTGATACTAAGAATACAATTACAAGTTACTTAAGGATTCTACTCAGTCATTGCTGGCAGAATGTGAGCAAGCTACACCAAGGGATTAAATAAAAGGTTCTTGCAAGGTGCCAATGCCCTCCTACATATAGCACTTGGTATTCCCATATGGGTCACTTATCTGGTACTGACCAGGCTCGACGTTGCTTAACTTTCGTGATTTAATGAGAATCGTTGCATCAATATGATTATGCCATAAATGGTATATAGTAGCTCGTATGGGAAAAAAACAATGTAACATGTATATGAAAGCTGATAGGCTAAATATATAGATGGTAACGCTTACATGTAAATAATATTAATTTGCTGAGAAAGATCAGTATACTGATAAGAACGACATGGCATCTTTCTAACAAAAATTTGTTTACCTTGAACTTGAACATTCTTGGGAACTTTATATATCATAAAAATGGATTAATTACAAGTATTTTGATGGAATATGCTCCAACAAACTCGAAGCACTTGTACCCCTCAATGTAAACACCCCCAACTAACCCGAGATGCAGCAAAATTTCACCCCTTCACTGTTCGAGTTCATAGATGCCAGAAAACCTTCTCCTCAAATAATTTCTTCCACCAAACTGCTAAACTTTGGAATTCCCTCCAAACTCCCTGTTTCTCCTGACTGTACTGCCATGCTGAAGTTCAAGTGTAATGTGAACAAATATCTCGCTACTCAAGTCTCTACATCGTATCCCTATAAATGGTTCTCAAAGTCAAAGTGATTGAGATCTGAGATTTGTGCAGTCAGCACGTTACCTGCATATGGCCACATTGATGAGTCTTAATAAAGATGAAACATGCATATATCGTCTTTTGATTCATTGTAATGCATAAACAAAAGATAATTAAAAAACTTATAAAATAATGATTGGGGAAACAACTAATCGCCCAATGAATAGAACCGATCTGGACAGATATGACTGGTGGATTACCAGTATTGTCACTTTGGTAGTCAAATCGGAAAATTAAGAAAAATAGGAAGCAACTTCCATGTCAGAACTTTTCATATAGATGACCATTAATTAATGGGAGTTGTTGCTTGGTATACAATTCCATGCATTCGGGGGAGGGGGATGGAGGGAGCGATGACGAGAACCCAACACTGGTCTTCTGATTTATTTGTCTTCCTACGAGGGAAAAGTTAGAAACAAGATCGTTTTCTATTGTGGAAACACACAGCTCCCTAAAAGGGGATACTCTGGACTAGAAACCTAAAAAAATTATCAAATCAGTCAATATGGATTTCTATTTCTCAAACTGAGAACAATACAGATACTACATTTTGATCTTAGCTAAAAGGCCGGATATAAATCTATATCTGGTGTATATAAGTCTAAGTTACAATGCTATAATATGTCCCGTTTCTAAATATCAAGTAAGCATTAACAATTGAAGAGGAGAGGAATATATATATATATATATATATATATATATATATATACAGGGTGACCCCCCAAAAAAACAAAAGCTAAATGGAGGCCATCTAGAACATATGCTGTAGAACGGAGAAAAAAGGGCAAAGACCCTAGTGTTTTGATGTGATATTTTGAATACAATAAACTAGTTATGACCAAAGTTTCATTTCATTCGGACAAAACACTAAGAAACGGGATCTAATTAGAGTTAGGCCCGTTTTTTGGTTGGGGGGGGGGGTCACCCTATATATATATATATATATATATATATATATATATATATATATATATATGGAATTGAATTATGCAAATTAGAAATTTACAATAAATTTATTGTTTGACAAGCAATACAGAAATTTAAACTTTAAATTTCTGTATTCCTCGCCAAACAATAATTTTTGATAGAAAAATTCAGCTTAAATATTTTTTCTTTTTAAATATAAAATATGGCTGCATAGATTTAAGGAACTAGAAATTTCAGAGTTTAAGATTTAAAAGATACAAATTTTCATTTTCTGTTTATTATCAAAACGTGTTATGTAGAATGTGAATGCAAAACAAGGGAGACAAATGTGTTGATTTGGTGGTTCCGTTTTAGCAACCATTTTTTAATTTTTTTTTTTTTTTGAGGGATCCTATTTACTTGCCTTTCCACTAGAGTAGATCGCTTTTGATGTAGGAAAAATAAAAAAAAATGAGGTTTGTCTTCCGAAGAGAATATATTCTCAGAAAAAAAAAAAATGGTACTCCGTGTTGGAACAAAAATTAGAATAGCAAAGCATATAGATATACTTTTTGTTTCTTAATAATAATTCTATACTTATAACATTAACATCTAAATTGTTATCTGAAACAAGAAAAAAAAAGAAATTGTAGAAAAAAATGTAAATCACAACTTTATCACACAGCACACACAGAAGCACCTATATACATAAATCCTTTATTTATATATATGCTAACAGTTCAGCCCAGCTTTGCTCGGGCCCTATGTAATGTTCATAACTTTATGTGCATATATATATATATATATATATATATATATATATATATATATATATATATATATATATTAAAAAGTTTTACTCATGTCCAGGTAACCTACATCTAAAATTTCAAATGTTTAGACCAAAATTGGCAGAGGAGTTTGGTAGAGTCTGCAAACGTCAACTCTTTCAACTTTGACCTCTTGGCAGCCAAATTTTCGCCCAAAAACCGATTAAAAAGCTTGCGGCATGTTTGAATACCCTTTATGTAAAATTTAAAATGTTTACACTCAAAATTGGCTGAATAGTTTGCTAGAGACCGCAAATGTCAAATCTTTTGAACTTTGACACTTTGGCTGCCAAATTTCTGACCAAAAACCGATTAAAAAGCTTGCCCTCTGTCTGAATACACTTTATGCAAAATTTCAAATGTTTATACCAAAAATTGACAGAAGTAATTTGGTATGGAAATGTACAGACACAGACACACAGACAGAGATTTCACTTTCATAGATATATAGATACTATCATTCGAGTGATTGTAGGAGTAATCAGGTGAAAAAATTTTTTAAACTACCTAGTGAATATACCCAGTGAACCAAGTGAAAGAGAAATATAAACAATTGTGTTTTAAGGGGCAGTTAAAAATCTTTAAAAAATCATTGTTAGTCATTTAAATAGAAAGTCAATGTCTGGCATCCGGTAGGATGCTCTATCACCATAAAAAAAAAATTGAATATATATATATTCCAGTTTGAAAATATTCTAAAGATTAAAATAATTGAATTGCAACAAGGGCCATTGATAGTGCTCAATCAAAGAGAAAAAATTTATAATTTTTATTTTCTTTAAGTAAATACAGTCATATCTTGCTACAATGTGCAGACCGTTTTGATCATTATTGATCTCATTGATCGTATGATATCATGGTTTTTAAAGATATTAGGATATATTATAGCAAATATTCGTTTAACTACAACAACTGTCAACAATTCCCCTTCCCTTCTATCTGTGCCTGAAACTAAACGTAAATTCCACAAGCAGAGTTTCTTTCCTAGAACTGTCTGTCTACAGAACAAGATACCATGGAGCTGCTTCCCGGCTAACTATAACTTGGTCCTTTTCTAGTCCTTTGTAAATAAGTTTTTATTGACTCGTCCTCTTAAATAACAATGTCCTCCATAAGTTCCACCATTACTGATCATCTCCAACTACTTAACACTTATTAACATTTATCCTTGAGTGGCCTGCTGGCCTTGATAAGTTTTATATAAAATGTGTAAATTAGCAAATGTTCCTTACACAAAAAGCGTTTGGGTAATCACTTTTATTGCCAATATAAATTATTTTAAACGAAAACAATGTATTTTGTTTTACTACCCATTTCTTTGCTATTGGCGTGAAAAAAAAATGATATTTAATAAAAATTATAAGCTTTTAAACTTTCATAAATATCGTATCTGAGAAAAAAAAAGCCATTTTTGTTTACGTTACTGACTAAACGAAAACAGCTACTTATAACTTATATGCGATTAATCATTGTTCTAAGGACGGCAACTCTATTTTACGAGGAATTATAAGAAAAAGTTTTAACATTAATAATAATTTTTTTTTTAAATGTAATATGCGATAATATTGTAATTTTCCTTGAATAAAACATTCGATTAACTGGAAGAAAAAAAAAATTTTTTTTTCAACTACTTTAAACAAATATAAAATAGTTGCCTCACTTATAACAATGAGTGGTAATCGTGAAGAAAGAGAGAGCCTTTTTCCTCCGTTTGACTATAGGTGGCGTTACTGTCTGTCCACCCAGTTACGGAAGCACAAGATGTATATAATGCCACCCTTGAAATAAAAATAAATGTTTTTGTTATATTTTAATTTTAAACATGTTTTTTTTTGGGGGGGGGGCAAACATATTTAAGTTTTGTTTTTTGTTTTTTCAAACATATTTACGTTTTTTTTTTGTTTGTTTTTGCAAGCATATTTAAGTTTTATTTTTCCAAACATTTACGTGTTGTTGCTTGTTTATTTTAAAACATTTACGGTTTTTTGGGGGGTTTTTTTTGCAAGCATAAACTAAATATTTTTGAAATATTTTTCTTTTTGAAAAGTTTGCTTATGCACTTATTGGTACCGCGCTATTTTTTAATAGTAGTTTCAAGTAAGATTCAAGTTTTACAATATCCTTTTTCAAATATATATATATATATATATATATATATATATATATATATATATATATATATATATATATATATATATAAATAAATATTTGCAGAAAAGGTAAAATAAGTGCAGAAAAATTAAGAAAAAAGGGGGGGTCCATAAAAAAGATAAAAGAAAAAACGTTGATTTTTTTTATTATCATAAGAGCGTAAAAAATACTCGCGGAAAAACGGTTGTACCCATAAATATGTTTAAAAGAAAAATATAGCAAAAACATTTAGTTTATGCTTGCAAAAAAAAAAAAAAAACGTAAATGTTTAAAAATAAACAAGCATCAAAACGTAAATGTTTGGAAAAATAAAACTTAAATATGTTTGCAAAAAAATAAAACTTAAATTTGTTTGCACAAAAAAAAAACAAAAACATGTTTAAAATTAAAATATAACAAAAACATTTATTTTTATTTCAAGGGTGGCATTATATACATTTTGTACTTCCGTAACTGGGTGGACAGACAGTAACGCCACCTATAGTCGAACGGAGGAAACAGGCTCTCTCTTTCTTCACGATTACCCAATGAGTTAAGATTCCGAATAACCCTTATAAGCATTTTTTTTTTTTTTTTTTTTTTTTTTACGCAAGTAGACCACAAATGAGTTGGGTACACTAAAATTGTTTTTGACCAATTTTTGAACGGTATTTGCTTTAAAATGTCACATTCCAATATCACGTGTACACTGGTTAAGTATTCATTGGGAGAAAGAATGTTTTTCTTACGATTCTTATCGAAATGCTGATTTTGATCTCGATCGTTCGAATTGAGTTGTCTCCCTTTTTAAAAAAACACTTGACTTACACACTCTTACTTACTCATAAAATTGGATTTTTTTTAGTAAAACAAAAAATACTTGATCAGTTACGTCATTTTTATAATATATAATGACACTCACTTATTACCCCCCCCCCCTTATGGTTATTTCATTTTTTAAAAAAAATGAGGTTTGTCTTCAGAAGATAATATATTTTCAGAGAAAAAAAATGAATAAATGAGTAAAACAACTCTGTCTTTCAGATTTAACTTCTTGGTGAAACGTTTTTTTTTTTTTTAATCAGGGGAAATCATTAAGAGCGATAAGACAAATGCAGTTATCTCCCTTACATTGTCATTTTAATGACTGATTTGTGTACGAAATGAAATAAGCGTTTACCGTTTTGAGCGATGCCAGTTTACTTGTGTTAAACCCCCATCTCTAGGAAGGGGAAAGTTAGACCCAAAGTCGGTTTTATATGTAAGTAAAATGCAGCTCACCTAACATTGCTTGAGTTAGATCTTAAAACACAGTCAATTGTTTATTTTCCAAAGTGGGAGTTTTGGGGAACTGGAGTTGCTTATTAGTTGCTAATATTCTCAATCTACTGCAGTAGCAGTAGTAGTAGTAGTAGTAGTAGTACTGTCGTTTGCAGACTATTTACAGAATACATTGCAAAAGCTACTGCTAAAACAGTGGGCTCCCTCTACCGTGCTAGAAAACTACTCGCACCTGCTAGTATCCTATATCTCTACAAGACCACCATTTGGCTATCCACGGTATACTGTTGCCACATTTGAGCTGGCACATCTACCACTAGTCTCTTACTGTTAGTCAGGGTCAAAACCAAAGGAGTTTCAAAACTAATAGATTCCATACTATAAACAATGCGCTAACCCCTCTTCCATCACCACAGTGTTACAACCATGTGTTCATTTTACAGTTATTTTAATGAAATGTGCTCTGAAGAACTCATAGCACTTGTGTCTCCTCAACATAAATAACCACCAAACAAACCTAACAGGTAGAAAAATTCCACTCCTTCACTGCAGAGGTTTTGAGATGCTGGAAAGTTCTATCATCTAAGTTTCTTCACTAGAATTGCTAAACTTTGGAATTCCCACCTTATTTCCTGCTTCCTTACTTGCATGCAGAAATTTAAATGTAATGCGAACAGACTACTTACAGTGTCCCTGTAGACATGGTCCCTAAATTACAATCGCTACTTTCGTCTGTGTGTCAGTTTGTCTGGTTTGGGGAGAATATGGGTAAAAAAAAAAAAAAAAGTCATATATTGGCTAGTTCACAAAGACAAATCTATTAAGTTAGGGGCATAAGACCCTTCTTTAAGACTTGATCAGATGAGCATTAAAATTAGACTGTCTATTCTTTATTTCTTCTTAGACAATTAAGAACAAAGTGAAGTACCTGTTCAGATACTACACTTCATTTTTCCTTTTCTCGGTTAGTGAAGGAGAAATCTTTCTGGACTGAGATAATTTTTATTTTTGTTCCATCCAGAGTGTTTCTCTTTTTAGAAACTGGATTTTCTCTATATTAAAAATTGATCTTGTGTTTAACTTTGCCTTTGTAGGGAGGAACAATTAAAAAATATGAGTTTAGTTTAGTTCAGCCATTCTGACTGAGGTAGAAGGAGGGTTTTTTTTGGGGGGGGTTTGTTTTGTTTTTTGCTGTTGGGTTTACATTTAACCACAACTAATTCTCCACTATATAACAAAGAGTAATGTGTATTTATTTGCATATTTATATTTAAGTAAAAGTTGGGTTCAATAAATATAACTTTAGTTGTATCACAAGGAGATTATCTAGAATAAAAAAAAAATGCCTGTTACAAATCATCGTAAGTCCTGCAGGTAAAACTGAGCTCAATGGTTACCAATTAAAGGCAAACAAAGCTCATATATTAAAATACAATAGAATACAAAATCAATTATGGAAAATTCAACATTAACAAGATTTGTCCTTGCGTACATTTGGTTTCAAAATTTTCAGTTTATTATCACATTCATAGCAAGGTAGAAAATTGATAATTAAAGGAATCTCTTCATCAGCACAATAATTTATATATATATATATATATATATATATTCAGTATTTACTTCGACAGTGCTCAATACTTAAGTAGATCTAAGTATATATATATATATATATATATATATATATATATATATATATATATATATATATATATAAAAAGATAAATATGACTATTATCTTAAAAATTAGAACCTATCAAAATTATAAAAAAAAAGTTAAATATACTAAAGAGAGCAATTAAAGAAATAGGAAAAAATTGATACAAAATAAAATTATATAAATCACAATATTTATTGATCTATTAAGAATATATACATACCAACACACGTATATATATATATATATATATATATATATATATATATATATATATATACACGTATATATATACTTGGATCCTGTCACACAAAAGTTTGCAAATAAAACACATGCCTTGTTCTAGCTTCCCCTGCAGATGAAACTATTCCAAGTGATAAGATAAGTGAGAAAGCAAATAGCGAGTAAGACAACCACTTCAGAATACTGTGACACTTGAAATGAATTTGGAAAGAAATTTTCCGCTCTATAGTAAAAAGTCAACGATGACTGTTTTTTTTATCTTTAGTTCATCAGAAATTATAATCTATGAAATGATAATCATTAATATATGAACAATTAAAAAAACTGATATGAATTTAAAGTGAAAAGGAAGAAACATCAGATCGTTTTTTTTTCATGTTCACGTCCAGTTTTTATTAATTTGAACGGTTCGTTTACTTGCAATTTAGATAATTGGGTTTCACCTCAGTGAGGTGAGCCAATATGCATAAAAAAGATGTCGAGAGGTTGATCTCGAACCAGTGTGTATTCTCTCCTGATGAACCAACATTATCTGGAAATCGAAGTATAATACCCTACAATTAAAAACAGCCTGCAACTAATTTACAAATGGAATAACTACAAAAATGAAGGCGACAAAACGATCCATATTTCTATCCTGACTACCTGATGATGACTAAAAAGAATACTTCACATTTTAAAACAGAAAAAGAAAAAAAAACATAATTATATTCGAACCTACAATCTCTTGAATAAAACCCATGGAACAAACGAATCATCGAACAGTTTGTTTCTTTCTTTAAATTTAAAATCCATAACATAACTCTCTTACATATACATGAATATTTTCGTAATATATATAGTGTGAGAACATAGGCGAAGCATAATACGTTTTTTTGCAGAGGGTGTACACTATTCTATAAATATTTGAAGAAATTAAAACTTTAAATGACTCAAACAGTTTCGATGGCTGTAAAACATAGGAAGTTCGTAGCATAATTTACATTTTTTTTATTTGGAAAAGAAAACATATTCTATATGGATTGGTTTATCCACTACCGCAAATGGCAAGATTGGATACTCTGGTCCCCGCTACAAGAATAGCCCTTTCACTTTAATCAGCAGTCGCTTAAGGACGAGGGCACGTCTAACAATACACCCATCTCCCCTCATTCTGATGAAGGATATTAAAGAAATAAACTAATAAAGAGTGAATGATGTCAGTGGAGGGGTGTGAGACATCATTCACTCTTTCATCCGATCATAAGGAACATTTCTGTAAAAGTCTGAGGAAGCTACAGACGGCCAAAAAAACGGCCGGGTAGCTGAAACAATAATGTAACCTAACAGATACGGTAATAAAAAAAAACGCATATATATATATATATATATATATATATATATATATATATATATATAAAACTATGCTCAATAAAAGAAGAGCGAGACATATATTTATTGATATAGACAAATTTATATGGTCGCAACACCGGACATGCTAATGTTTCAGACAAATGATCTGTTAAAGCCAGAAGTCCTCATCAGATTTTGAGGACTGGCTTCTTCTGCGGAAAGCAACCATTTATTAAGTCGCTGGACGAGGACTTCTAGTTTTAACCGACCATTTGTCAGAAACATTAACATGTCCAGTGTCGCGACCATGTAAATTTGTTTATATATAATGCACTAAAAATTTAAACCGTTGAGTCAGTTATTAAGCTCGGGTCCCATTGTTTAAATCAGGGAAAAATGAATTTGTAAAATTTGCTAAATTCAAAATGAATAAATAAAACTTCCAAAACAGATATTATTTTTTCTGTTCTCTCTCTCTTTCTCTCTTCATGTACATATATAATCTTTCTCTGATTAAATAATATTAATACTTGTGGTGATATTCCCTATTATTGATAATGAACTATCCTAAACTACTTGATTACAAATTGGAAAAAGAAAATGTGTTTTATCCATAGCGGTGTGATTGTAAAGAAACAGTAAATTTTCAGCAGCAGGTGCCCGTCACCCTTCTCTTTTAATACTTCTCTTTTCCAGACAAATTAGATTCGTGAAGTTACACATTTACAAGTGACGTGAATAATGAAATGGATTCCTCGCAATATCTTTAATGTGCAACACAGATTTCTGGTGTTTGTGTAGATAATACTATTATTAAATTAAACACTTTTATGATTAATAGGGCTAGGACAACAGCATATTCTTTTCATTGTTTTGACTCTCGAGTGTGTATCCATTGATATCTTATATGCTTTTATATAGAGTGATGTGGTTCTCGGTTGATTAAGTGTGTCTAAATGTGTTGGATATATACTCGAGAGTCAAAATAATGAAAAGAATATGCTGTTGTCACAGCCCTAATAATTAACTAGAAGACTGAACAAAGAGCTTAAGAGTTATAGTTTTAGTTGCAGATTAATAATTTGTATCATTTGTACTAATATTCTCAACGTTTTGGCCGATTTAATCTCCGACCTTCTTCAGCTATATCTTGTCAAACTTGAGAATCTTTTTTGTTGAACTCAGAAATCTGCATTGAATTTCGAATGGAACCCTTTATTTAATCCACGGGAATAGCATGCTCTTGTTCCGTCAGCCATGATCGGTTAAGAATCTTAAAAAATTCGCAATTGCATTCTTAGTATCGCCCACACTGAGGATTGAACATTCACCCTCCAGGAGAGTGTTACTTGGGATTTAATTTTATTTAATAATGTATCCGTTACGCCACATGTCTTTGAAGACAATTCTAGAAAGAATTTTGGGAGCCTTAAACCTATTCTTGTTGGTCCCCCAACAAAAGGAGGGGGACTTGTGCATTCACCCTTGTCCATTCGCCCGTTCTTCTGTCCACACTTTTCTCAATAGCTACACCTTGGAATTTTTTAAATTTTGCACAAACATTAAACATGATGTGAGTAAAAAATGTAACTGAACGGATTTTTCAGAAAAATTCCGGTTGCCCTCCTAGGGGGGCGCCTTTCGGGTTAAAATGGCTAAAATTGACACTTTTGTGCTTATTAAAAAAATTGATGTTTTGGATTTTTATAAAACTTTCTGAAAAGTGGTAATTGACTGATGTATATATATATATAATTTTGTTTGTCTATACTTTGCAATAACTCTTGGGTTTGACCCAAGGGCTCTTTTAGGGCTAATAAAAACACTCTATTTTTGGGACTATTTTACCATATTTGTCCAAAATGTTCTGCGTATGTCTTTTTCCACAATTTTCTGTGTATGTCTATTTAGCAGTTTTGCATGGAGCTGAACTCAAATTTAAATATGTTAAGGCCTTGAGGACTTTTGGGGATAAATGGAGTGAGTGGGGAGCAAATGGTGGTCTTAGTCATTTTTTTTTGCATCGTGCAGAATTCAAATTTACATACGTTAAGGCCTAAAATTGTACTGTTTGTTCATTTTCACCAGGATTCAACGTCTCCTGGGGACTTTTGGAGTTAAATGGGGGGGGGATGCTGAACTTGGTCATTTTTTTATGCCTCGTTCACTGTACACTTACTAATCGTAAAAAATTAAAAAATATTTTATATATATATATATATATATATATATATAAAATTTTAAATTTTTTTTAACTAGAAATTTTTTAAATTTTTATATAAAATTAGTAAATTTCAAGTTCAATGAAATGTTTCTCCAGAGCATATATAGTGCAATAGAATAGCTTTCAAAATTTAGAAAATCAAGTCTTCTCAGTTAGTAATTTATTACATTTCAAAACGGAAATGATTACAATGTTGTTTGCAACAAACAAGTCAACAAAATTATGTCTTTGTCGCATTTTTAGTAGCTTACTCATCAGGTATATTCTTTAAAAAACTTACATGGTCGAGTAACCGACACATATCACCAGCATTCTTCTTTTATATAAATCTTGTTTATTTCACCTTGGATCTCTTCATTACAGGGGTTTCGTTAATGGGATGACCATTCTATGATCTTATGTTTTCATAGAAATTTTCCTCCCATCAACTTGTCAGATTCGATTTCCATCCGACGTTATCAACAAAAAGTTTTTAATTTTTTTCATGTCAGTAAATTATTCAAAATTACGTTCCCCGTGCAAACAAAATTGTTTTCTTTTAATTAACCATAAGATGATCACGAAACCGTACGTTCAAAGTGAAGAAATAATGTCAAAAGATTAAAATAAAACATCTACCATATAAAGTTATCTTGTCGGATGTTCACTCAGACCCAAATAGCATTTAAGCTGACAAATCAAACTTTGCTACTAACTTCTAGCCAATTTTCACTTATTATCGTTATCCCATGTTATTGGCGATTTAAAAATGTACTTTGCTTCAATTAATTTTTAAAATTACTTAGTCCAACCCAACTGGTAATATGATGCAATTTTTAAATGCTCATTTAATGAGAGTAGGAAGTTGACCTTGGCTTTACATTTTGCAGCCTCATAACTCTCTCGTAGCATCCCTTATTTTGTCCTTTAGTCATCATATCCCATGAGTAACGATTCTGACAACGGGGGAAGAATTGCTGTTTTATGAATTGGAATTTATCCATCTAATACTTATTGTTGGCTAGTTTTTACCTTAAAGTGGTATTCATGCCTTCGTTGGAGGAATATCCATAACGAAAAAGAAAAAGTCTTTTAGAGGTTGAAGGTTTAATCCTCAGTACAGGCGATTAATAAAAATATCATTCAAAATTACTTAAAACTTTTACTCGCTCATTGCTTAGGTAACGAGAGCAACCTACCTTAGTTGATTAAATAAAAGGTTTAATTCAAAATCCTATACAGATTTTCATGTTCAACAACCTGAATGCACCTGAAGAAGGTCAGAGGTTTCATCAGCCGAAATGTTGTGAGAACAGTAATCTGAATATTAGAAAGACATATGAGTATCTCCCTACCGCATGTTTTTGTCATCTAATATATGAAGAAAAGCTATTCGGATTATTGAAGGGCTTTACATTGCGAGTGAAACAGTCACATTTACAAGGGATTTTTTTTCAAGTGGCGACTAGACATAATAATAAACTTATCTTTCAGCGATTGTGTATTTTTCTCTGACAATATTTCAAACTTATTAATGTGTGAAAAATATCTTTTTGATCTTTTTTATAATTAAACAAGCAAAGTCAAAGTATATTGCTCTATTAAACTTTTTATTGTTTGAATAAAGAATAAAAAGTTTAGTAGAGCAATATATTCTTTCTTTTTTTTTTTTTAATGAAGGCTGTTTAAAAACCATGTGAAAAAGTTCGAAAGTCTTGGTATAAAATTTTGTGCTTATTTAGAATTATATGAAAAAAAAAAACAGAAAAATCTTTATGGTGTACATACTCGTCACGGAACAAAGATGTCATATTCCAAAAATCATATAGGTTTGGCTAGTAACTTTTCTTTTTGGCTAGTAAACGAAAATATTTAATTGTCAAAGATAAACTAAAGATAAATTTGTCTCTAAAGCCTTTTTCTTAGAGTATTGCCTTTTGTAAACGATATTTGATCCCGTCTAGCTAGTGATTTACATAAACTTTTATTCTGAGTTTTAAAAATCCTAGTCAACTACATTTATTACATATTATATTTTATTTACTTTACAGAGCTAGATTTCTGGGTGATACAAGATGCACCGAAATTAGGTCAGAGGTTACAGCGGCTGAAACGTTGTGGAAATAACATTCAAGATGAGAATAGTAATCCAAATAATTCAAATAAAAACTTTGTTTGGATCTCATTTTCTGTATTATGAATTTTCTATGTACACAGCCTCCATAGATAATTCTAAAAGCCTCCATTTAATAAAACTATTAGCTACATAAACGTGTGTGCCCACCAACAGTCAGCATTGTACAATTAAAGGTAATAAAACATAAAATGAAGCAAACTGAATTGGAATAAAGTGATTTTTATGAAAAAAAAAATGTTATCAGGAGGAAAGGTTATGAAAATGTGATGCCTTTCAGGACTGGTATTTTTTTTTTTTTCCTTTTTTTTTTCAGAAAAAAAGGCTGCTAACATTACGTGGTGTTTCTGATAATTCAGCGGAAGTAATCAATTTTTTTTTTTTTTTTTTTTTTTAAGTTGATTTTTTTTCATTTATTTTTCCTCCCATTCGTAAATATATTTTTTTTATATTTGTTTTTTTTTTGCATTTGTTTTCAAACCCTTTCAAAACAGAAGCTTATGTTTATTTTTCATTTTTTGTTCAAATTTTCAAAATTACTTTTTTTTATTTTTCATAATCGTTAACAGTTTTTTGTACTTAAAATCATCAATGGATTAAAGCGTTAATATAGTTTTTGTAATTTTAAAAATCGTTAATATAGGTTTTGTAATTTTAAAAATCGTTAATATAGTTTTGTAATTTTAAAAATCGTTAATATAGTTTTTGTAATTTTAAAAATCGTTAATATAGGTTTTTTAATTTTAAAAATCGTTAATATAGTTTTTGTAATTTTTAAAATCGTTAATATAGTTTTGTAATTTTTTAAATCGTTAATATAGTTTTGTAATTTTAAAAATCGTTAATATAGTTTTGTAATTTTAAAAATCGTTAATATAGTGTTTGTAATTTTTAAAAGCGTTAATATAGTCTCGTAATTTTAAAATCGTTAATATAGCTTTTATAATTTTCAAAATCGTTAATATAGTTTTTTTAAATTTTCAATCTCATTAATATAGTTTTTGCAATTTTCAATATCGTTAATATCTTTAAAAGTTACATAAGATATTAACAACTTTGAAAATTACATAAATCCTTAATATGTAATTTTCAAAATCGTTGATGTCTGTTTTGCAATTTTCAAAACCTTCTTTTACTTTTTTTTGCAAGTTTTAAAACTGTAAATATCTTCTTTTTGTAAGTTTTAAATTATTAATAATTTTGCAATTGTAAAATGATCGATATATTTTTAGAATCATTAATTCATATACTTAAAATAAAAACAAATATTTTATAATCAACAGAATCATTATTATCAGTACTCTTTTTTTTTTTTCGAAAACTATAATTTTTTTCTGTTTTTTTTTCTGTTTTTTTTTTCCCCGTTTTCATTTTGGAATTCAGATATTTTTCTTTCTTTTTTTTTTTGCTGAATGATTAATACATTTAAAATTCGCTTTTGTTTTTCTTTTTAGCGATTCACACATCAAGTTTATATAAAAAAGCTGAATGTCGCTACATGCATTTTACGACTATGATCAATTTAACTGTGCAACCATGAGAAAAAAGCGAATCTATACTAAACAGCATTGCAAACTCATCAAGTTCATCATCGGATATTTACAAAACACACACACACACACACACACACACACACACACACACACACACACACACACACAAGAAACAGTATATGAAACGGCATGCTTAATCTAGGGTCGTAATAGCTCGACATTGTTAATTAATAGTAAAATACAAAATGGTACAAAGAAGTTGGCATCTATTCAGATTCTGGCCTAAGTTCAGGCAATATTACTTCATCATCTTCCAGCATGGCTACAGAAGCAGGTGGGAGATTCTAACGCGATTGGTCAATTAGCTGTCAGCAGACGACAAATTTCAATGAATTAAAGAAATTCATTTAAAAATGTTTGGGTCAAATCCGAAAATGAATTATAATGTGCTGTGTGAACGCATTAATTCCTAAAACTGAAAATATCTCGGTCCTGGATATGACCTTAAACTATATCCGATGGTGAGGCCCCAGCTCGCGGGGTTTATGGAGTGTGGAGCCACCCGTTAATTGCCATTGCTCCCAGTTCAACTCTGACCCGGAGTGGTAGTACCTGTTAGGGTCCCAACTATGGGTTAAATACAAACCGACTTTTAAAAAAATGTATTCTATTAAAAAAATTTTCTCCAAAATCACTGGATTCGGCATTAAATAACCTGAAAAGGGTTGATATGCCATGAAACAAAAACAACCAACCAACAAATCAGGCAATATTACTTCGTATTTTTCCAGCATGATTATGGAAGCAGTCGGAAGATTCTGACGCGATTGGTTAATTAGTTGTCAGTAGACGATAAATTTCAATGAATTCAAGAAATTCATTTAAAAATGTTTGGGTTAAATCCGAAAATGAATTACAATGTGCTGTGTGAACGCATTAATTCTTAAAACCGAACATTTTTATTTATTTATTTATTTATTTATTTATTTATTTATTTATTTTGGCATTTGTGCATTTCTGTATAGGTACTAATTTTTTGGTTTTCAGTTGCGACATTAAGAGAGTGCTTAGCAGGGGCAGTCAAGTTTACATCAGGGGAATGCTTGTTTATGTTTTATTAAAAGTAGAAAAATGTCTATTGTTTAAAAAAAAAACTATTTGTGTTATAAGTTTTCTATATTTTATTTTAAAAACACTTAAAAAAAAAAAAAAAAAAAAAAAACGTACATTAAAAAATTTCAGAATTCTGGCTTGGTTACGAAAATATTTTTTGTTCAATCGCTCCCAAAATTGCATTTGTTTGCCCCTCTCCAAATGTCTAAACTGAAAACCGAAAAAAGTTGAACCTATGCACAAGTGCCATTTTTTTTCCTTCCATGGTTGTTTCATTCCAAAAAGAATTTATTTATTAATAGGAATTTATTTATTAATAGAAAAAAAGAAAACAATTTATCTTAAACTTTTCTGGAAAAAAAAAATGGCTTTTACATATTTTCCTTGAAAATAAAAAAAATATTTCTCTTTCATACATTAAACTTACATAAACTATTTTCTTGTTTTACATTTTTTTTTTTTCATTTTTTTTTTTTTTTTACCCAATTTTGTAAATTTGTCCCATTTTAATTATAACAGCACATTTTGAATTTACCATCTCTAGCAGTCTTCGCATCATTAGTATCTTCCGGCTATTTCTGTAACCATACCGGAAAATGCCATGCGATGGTGTCAGAACTTAAATCAGAATCTTAATAAGTATCTAAAAGCTGTTAGCATCTGTCTGTCATGGAAGACAATGGAATTCTGCACCACAGAATCCGGCTGTGGCTGTGCAGGCCTATCCTTGATCGGTAGACTCTATTGCAGTTGCCACAAATGTCGCATGATCATGTAGACACACCGGTTCCTGTTAGATGACCAAAGTTAAACGACGTTGATCCTAATCAATAGTAAATGGATGGATATCTGAGAATACTAGGTGCTGTATGCGCTCTCCACTTATCTTGGCATCGTTTCCAATCGTTCAGGATTTCTCTTCGCTACTGTATTCAAACAATGCCGATTCAGGAGAGATGCAGCTACAGATTGCACCACTCTTGCTTTACAATTACATGTGCTATCAGCCTTACTGGGTATATCTATTGTATCTCAAGACTGTCGGATGCCATGAGGAGATGGCGCCTGGTTCTGAGAGCTCTGATGCAGTTAAGCAATTATCCAATAAAAAAAATAGTTCGAAAGTGAGTAATAATATTAATAAATCTGATTGGTTAGCACTTTTTGGATATAAATGCTACCACAAATAATCCATCCCTGCATTTAGTCTGATTTTCTGCGGGAATGAAACGTGAAGGTTTCTGCGTAGCTTATTTGCCAGAGATATATTTTCATACTAGCAGGGGGGGGACTTGTAGGATCGTAAAATATTCTTAAATATATTTTAATTCATGTAGATTTCATATTTATTCTTACAGAACTAAATCTTTATTGAATACTATATTGTACCTAATATATTGTACTGATTTCCAAAGTTTTTACAAAAAAATCACTTGGGTGTCATCAGTTAGAATGGAAACCAAAACATTTAGCGCTCCGGCCGCATCTCCTACCGATGTAGCTATCGAGAGATAGGTATAAAAGATTTAAGATTAAACGACTTGATGAATGAATTGAATTTGGGAATACACAGAAAGAAGTAAAAATATGTCAGCAAATTGAAATGAATTTTGCATTTTAACTTGCTGATATATGTCTCGTACGGGTTATTCATTCAAAGATTTCACTCGTTATAAACCATCCTTTGTGTGTAATTACTATTTTACTCTTAATTTCAGAGTTATGTTACCAGTAGTATAAGAGTTTATTGGTTAAATATTTACACACAAACACACATACATACATCTACTGTTTTGTTTATACAGATTCTCATATATATATATATATGATGAAAATAATGGAAATAGTATTCCGACAAAATAGAGAAAATAAAAAGGAACAAACCGTTGATGAACACATAATACGGTTTGTTCCTTTTTATTTTCTATATATATATATATATATATATATATATATACATATAAAACCCCTACTTGTATAATGGCCACTCCATTCCCCTATATTTTTTTTCACTCTTATCTTTTATACTTCATCTACCTTCCCTTATGATTTATTTCTATTTTCAAGTTTATTCTACATTTGCATCCTAATTTAACCTAAGCTAGATGTCGCATACGTAATTTGTAACCTAGCTCCCTTTACCTCTTCTGATGAGATGCATTGGGCTTTGAAATTCCTAGGTATAAAAGGCGTTTATAACCTCTATTTCTATTGGTATTTCTCTTTATTAAACTGACAAATAAATTTATATATACCTATATTCACTTAATCTTGTCCTAAATTTTATCATATGTATATATGCTAGCAGGAAGACTCGACGTTGCCTGGGATTAACAGATGTTTCACCTTATCCGTATTTTTCATTGAAATCGGTAAAATCGCCTATTTTTCAATCTTCCCTCCCTGCAGTTACTTATTTCACAATGCATTGTAGTCTACATTGCATTGTAGAGAACTTATTGTTGATTTTATATGTTAAGCCTTTCGGCATGTGTAATAATAAAACTTCTCAAATGCACTTGTGATGTTAGGCTGTATAAGGTGTTAACTTTAGTTAAAATAGACTGTTCTTTTCTTTTATTTTTTCATCGGATTATTTTGATTATCAAAACTTATTAAAGACATTCCTATACAGAACTTATCTAAGAACACTGCCAGGCACATAAAGTACATTTGTGTGAAATGTCAGAAAACGTTGGCTCAGCCATTTAAGAGTCCATGTTAGCCTCAGGAAATGGCCTCGTGATTTCTAAGGACTTCGACTGAAGTAAAATGGAAAAAAAAAAGAAAGAAAAAAAAGATTTTATACACATTTACAGGCTTTAATTATTTCAGGAAGACCAAGTCACGGTCAAGCTTTAAAAAGCATTTTAGATTTCGTTTTTTAAAATCATTTTCGATTGGACGAGGATTTGATTTGTTGTCCGAAATTATTATCATCTGTAATGTGTTAGATGGCACTACACTAAAATCTTAATTATTTGCTCTGTACTCTTAATACATTGAGCACTCTAGGCAGTATCATGATGCCTAATATTAGACTGCACCTTTCTATTCAAACTGAACTGAAACACCTAAATTTTCAAAATTTGTATATATTTATTATTATATATTTGTAGTTATCGACATACAGTCCTGTTTCGTTGTATCACAACTCATCAGTGCTGCTAGACTAGCACCTCTCCCAAGCCAAGGATTGAACCTAGAACCGTCGTGTTGACAGTCGGCAGTTCTCCCACTCGACCACAGAAGCGATGCCTGCAAATAACCTGCCCGAATGTCTATTTAAACAAACATCCATCCTATTATGCAAATGTTCCACGTCGGAAGTAAGCTATAGAGAAACGTTTGTGTTTTATTTCCGAACGAAACTTACTTGCCATAAGTATATTTTATCCTTTTACATAACACTGCTCGTGCATGTAACACTACCGATATAATTACTGGAATAATAATGCATACATAATATATTATCTAACATATATATATATATATATATATATATATATATATATATATATATATATATATATATATATATATATGCCTTTCTGATACTTAAGCTTTTATGCATTTTTATTCTCATAGCATTTATATGTGAGTTAACATGTCGCAGAATGGATCTTGTAATCTAAAACTTACTTATTAATAGTTTATCTTTTTATTTTTTTATTTAGTTCACCTATTTTTTTCATATATTAGTAAAAATAGTAACCGTATTATTTTACATTTTTCTTATTTGGGAAGTGGTATTATCCATGTATTTAAGAGCTGTCCTGTTTTTAAATCTCCAAAACAGCTACATGGTAAGCAGCTGCCGATCCCCGTTTTCTATTTATAAAATTTTAGTTAAGGTTTTCTCTTTTCATCCTTATGTAGTTAAATTCTGTTTTAAAATTGAAGACTTTTTGCGAAATCGCCTTATGTGAGTGCTAAGTTTATTTCTATTTAACAATTTTAGTTAAGGCCTTTTTCTTTTCTCCATCCATATATAAATGAATTTTCTTTTGTTATTATAAACTTTTTAGAAGTCGGATTATGTAGATGCTAAGTCTGCGATAGGTTAAAGTAAATTTTTTTTTTCCTTCCGAGAATTTAAATTTAGTACCACGATCCTTATGGAATCCATTACGGAATTGGCTCTCCAGCAAGAGGTCTTTTTCCAGATGAACTATGAGCCTGTTCAGCATAACTCTGGCCAGTACCTTGCCTGCAATGCATAACAGGGATATTCCCCAGTGGTTGTCGCAGGCCTGATGGTTACCTATCTTTGAAGTCTTGGGGAAGTACCTCCTTCTGCCAGATTATGTGGAAAATCTGATGGAGTTTTTCGGTCAGGGTCTTGCCGCCCTCTTTATATATCTCAGCTGAGGTAGAATTTGAGCCAGGCGCTTTCCCAGTGGACAGCAGGCAGATTGCTTTTTCAGTCTCTTCGAGGATTGGGAGTTCATCCGATTCCTTTGACAATGTAAGCAGAGAAGGTCTCTGGAGTATATTGGCAAAGTATGGGTATCCTAGAAAATTCATTGCCATCATACGTCAGTTTCATGATGGAATGATGGCCAGGGTGCAAGATCGTGGGGAGACCTTTGACTCTTTTGAAGTCACAAATGGAGTGAAACAGGGGTGTGTTTTGGCTCCCACCCTGTTCAGCCTCATGTTCTCTGTGATGCTGATGGATGCCTTCGGAGACACTGATGTGGATATTGGAATCAGGTACAGATTTGACAAATCAATCTTCAACCTCAGGATGCTACAAGCTAAATCAAGGGTTGCATCAGACACTGTAAATGATCTTCTGTTTGCTGATGATTGTGTCCTTAATGCTACCTCTGAGGCGGACATGCAACACAGTGTAAACATATTCTCAGAGGCTTGTGAAAAATTTGGTCTCACTATCAATCCCAAGAAGACTGTGGTGATGCATCAGCCTGCTCCGGGAAAACCATATGCAGAACCCAACATTTCAATCAAGACAAAGACTCAATGCAGTTGACAAGTTCACCTATCTTGGCAGTACGCTCTCCCGCAATGTAGTCATTGACGATAAAATCAACACCAGACTCGCTAAAGCAAGTGTTGCGTTTGGCAGACTCCACAAGAATGTATGGGACAGAAGAGGCATCACATCCATGACAAAGATCAAAGTCTATAAAGCTGTCATACTCACCACCTTACCCTATGGATGTGAGTAGCAGACTGTCTACCAACGGCACACTAGAAAATTAAATCACTTCCACACCACCAAACTAAGGAAACTGCTTAACATAGGCTGTCAGGAAAGGATACCAGACACAGAAGTCCTCACTCGTGCTGGACTCCCAAGCATCAGCACTATCTGATGAAGGTTCAGCTTTGCTGAGCTGGTCATGTAGCCCGCATGCCAGACTACAGACTGCCCAAGAAGCTTCTGTTTGCTGAGCTCCAACATGGCAAGCGCTCCCATGGCGGCCAAAGAAAACGATTTAAAGACACTCTGAAGGCCTTCAACGTAGATTCGTCATCATGGGAACAGACAGCTTTAGATAAAGCTAAGTGGCAGGCTGCTCTTTATGACGGTGGCTACAAATATGAAAGTTACCGAAAGGTTACTGCAGAGAAGTGCAGAAAGGATAGGAAGGACAATGTTTTGAAACCCTTGACATCTGCTATGATTCCCAATTCCCACTGCAATAGAACTTTTCAAGCAAAGACTGGGCTTATCAGCCATATCCGTACTCACCAATGATGACTCCTCCCACCCTACCTTACAGGATGATCAGATGGTCCTCGTCGTTTCAACGAACGAACGAACACACACACACACACATGAAACATAATAAAATAAAGTAGACATGCATATATATATATATATACTAGCATTTCAGCCCGGCGTTGCCCGGGTGTTTGGAGGTGTATGCTGAGCAAAAAAAAAAAAAAGAGTAAATGTTTTTTTAATTTGACCCCTATTATGACCCCTTAAAATTTATAGTTTCGGGCTCAAATCACTTTATTAAGTTAGATCCAGGTTCAAGGAACCTATATCTAAAATTTCAAGTGTCTAGACCCAAAATTGTCGGAGGAGTTTGGTAGAGTTCTTAAAGGTCAAATCGTTGAAATTTGACCCCTTAAAAGCCAAATTTCTGGCTGACACCCGTCACATCGATTTTCCCAAATCTCAGTACCTGGTATTTCAAATTTCGAGTCTATAGACTAAAAATTGACAGAGTTATTGCGTAGGGAAATGTACACAGACAGACAGACAGACAGACAGACACGTTCACTTTTATAGATATATAGATAACACATTGATATATTTTAATTCGTATAATATGTATTTATACATAAATATATGTATGTATATTATAATATATTATAGATGCTCACAGCGATTTCGACGTATGAACTTCAAGTAACAACAAAGTTGTCCGAAAATCACTCAGATGATTTGTTTATAGTGGTGAAGGCTTGTGTAGAACACTCCACTTTTTTTTTCTTTTCTTTTTTTTCTTTTTTTTTTTTTTTGAACAACTGCTAACCTCAGTCGGTGTAAACGTTTACCGCGACTGTAGACTTCAGATTTTACACCAGTTTTCCTTCTCCCAAGATGTATATCTTAACGAAGAACGAAGAGGCATCTCTTAGAGTAGTATAAACATATGTATATACATATATGAGATATTCATTTATTTTATTTTTTTGTTTACTATTTTCTTTCTTTCCGCTCCCCGAGCGCTTATAAGAAAGGAGTTATCTGCCCTTTGTTTTCTTCTTTTTTTTTTTTTTTTTTTTTTTGCCCCACATTTTTTAAGGCGTATTAATTTGTTTATTATTTTTTTTTATTCACACGTAGGGCAAGTTATGAACAGTACATAGAGCCCGAGCAAAGCCGTTCTAAACTGCTAGTAAAAGAATAAAGTAAATCCGACAATGTGAGTTAACATGTAAACGTGGAAGATCTAAAATTCAACGTTTAGCCCAGCCATTGTATGGGCTTTTTCTCTCTTGATAAAGCCTACACAATAGATGGGCGAATAGAATAAATCGACAATGATGAGAATAAGTGGAAAAAGTAAATCTCCACAAGAATGATTAAATCAAATCATACTATTATATATAGCTGGATACTCCACCAAACTAGATAAATTCTTATATATATATATATATATATATATATATATATATATATATATATATATATATATATATATATATATACGCAAAAAAGCTGTGTACATGCATTTACAAATAAACAACAAATGGAATTATTTACTGAAGCGATTTCTCAAATCATCACAGCCTTATTAATTATATGCAAAACTTCTGGTATATCATGGGACCGTTTGATAAAATTAATTATCAATATGTTAGATTAGCAATGGAGATAAAATAATTATTTTACGATTTGAGTTGAAATAATGAGATGTTTACAGTTTTTTATATGAAGTTTTTTATTTTATTTTTATTATTTTTCATTTTTTTTATTGGATTTTTTTTTTTTTTTTTTTTTGCTTTTTATTTTTATTTATTTACTTTTTTTTTTTTTCAGAAATTATTTTTTTCAATATTTGATATTTATGGACAGGATAAGTAATTACACGCAATGAGTAAATGATTAAGCCGTACATGAAAACAGATAAACAAACACAACAAATATATATATATATATATTTTTTTTTTGCTTTAACATTATTAAGTCTTTACATTTAAGATTAGACATCACATTTTTAAATGGATTCTTGATTGCACGTTTTGGAACTTGTAGTTCCTTCTTCAGCTATTTTCAGATTTTTTCAATTAAAAAAAAAAGTTATTTTTTATTTGTTTTTTTTTGTTTTTTGTTTTTTTTAATGAAACCTATGGATGAAAAATCAAAAAAAAATTTTTTTTTAATTACAAATGAAATTTTCACATGATTAAGTGTAAAGTCTACGAATTGTTTAACTAAGTATTATTAGTATGATTCAATTCTAGGTGGTTATCATCCTAAGCATTACCTCTTCCTTCAAGAGAAGACGGGAAAGTGGTTTATTGCCGGCGGTCCCTATTGAGTATGCAGGCGGCTTTGGTCATGGTATATAATGCACCCATCAAGAGTATCTCTTTTGGGGTGCGTGGGGTGGTGCAGCTGGATTCCCCACCATAAAACTTAACCCTGCTGCAGTGAGAGCCGAATAAATAATCACACCCTATTTAGAGGCCCTGCTGACCTGCTCCCTTCCTAAGCAGATACTTTGTATGAAACTGAATCCGTTGGAATTAGGTCAATAAAAGGAAAGTTACTTATTAATTTATTTATTGTGGACTATTATCCTCATTTTTATTAGTTGGTTTACGACGTTTCGGCCAACTATTCCTCTGGCCTTCATCAGTTGGTGACCGTGACGGATAGGAACATCGAATCTCCTAACTGCATTCTCAGCAATTACTGCCATCCATATTTGTTGTTGTCTCACCACGAGACTGAGAATGCAGTTAGGAGATTCAGAGTTCCTATCCCGTCGCGGTAACCACCTGACGAAGGCCAGAGGAATAGTTGGTCAAAACGTCGTGAAACAACAACTAAAAAAGGTGAGGATAATTGTCCGCAATAAATCAATCAATAAATGATACTTATCTCAATAATGAATTCCAATTTAAAATATATATATATATATATATATATATATATATATATATATATATATATATATAGGGAAGTTATTGTCCTTTATTTTCAAAATAAAGTATTCAGCAGATTTTTCTCCCTTACTTGGAAATATTAGTTGATGTCAATATAAAATAAAACCAACAATTTTAATAAGTGTATTTTGTTTTCATATTAGAATAATACTCTTGAATCTATCCGCGGTTTTTATACTCATTTAATATAACATGTGCATACTCTTAACTCTGCTCGACCCTCAAGCACTCCACTCCTATGTTAACATTTCTTCTAATTGAGACTATCTGGTTTCTTGGACTCTTTACTTTATTCCCTTACCCTAATCCACTTTAATACACACACACACACACACACACAGATTCCACTTACCTAAAACTCGCTGCTAAAATATTATCACCCAATCATTCGTACATTTACCTTCTCACCACCCTACCATAACCTCTATCATATTTTAACAATCTCTTACCATATATATATATATATATATATATATATATATATATATATTAGTTGTAGTGATTCAATGAATTCCAAAAAAACCTTATTGAAATGAAATGTTTGAGTTTCATATCAAAGATTTTATTTATACAAGCAAGACAAAGAATACTTTAGGAATTTAATCTCTTACCATATATATATATATATATATATATATATATATATATATATATATTAGTTGTAGTGATTCAATGAATTCAATATATATATATATATACATTAATCTCTTTAACCTATAGGGTTTCGATGTCTACCATCTCATCAGAGGAGAGAAAATATTAGCAAATATTTATTAAAGTATGTACCCTATTTGCTAAAGTCAGTGAGACAACCCAGCAGCTTTAAAGAACGTTCACCATGGATTTTACCACGCAATCTGGATCTACAATTTTCATATCCTTTTCTTTAAATTCTCTTGCTACATGACTTCTGATTAATTATTTTGACTTTGGCTTTCTATGTCTCATATATATATAAATTATGAATTTCAAGCAAGTAAAATATCTATTTTTATAATATTGCGTTGTAATTTGGCTTTCAAGCGCACCTGATGCATATTTTATTCCAATTAAATCAACAGTTCTATAATGGAACCCACATCGCCAACGCGCTGTTCACGACATTTCAAAATACAACCGCTGAGAGACAACGTGCAGATCTTTATTACTGACTTTTCTTTCTCCAACTGTACAACATGACAAGAAAAAGGAAAAAAGATACTGAGGATGGAGTTTGACTCCGAAATATATTTAAATTATAAATTTTAAGCAAGTAAAATGTTTATTTTCGTAAATTTGCGTTGTGATTTGACTTTCAAACGCACTTGATGCGCATTTTATATATATATATATATATATATATATATATATATATATATATATATATATATATATATATATATATATATGCCCGATCTCCAAAGTGGAGACACTAACCTTTAATATCGTTTAAAAAATCAACAACAAAAACTAAATATATATATATATATATATATATATATATATATATATATATATTATAATCAGTGCTCATAATATTTATTGAATAATTAGTTAGTAAAACGCCATGTTGTTGGGTTTTTTGTTTGTTTGTTTGTTTGTTTTTTGCATAGTTAACTTTTATAAAGTATATATTATATGCTGGGATTCTCACAGACAAGACAAAGATCCTCATTACAATATGCATTCTATGTAATCATAGCAGGACACTAGCAGGTGGCCCCGTGTTTCCCAGTTGTAAAATATGTTTAAATATGATATTGTAATTCAGGCAGATTTCGTATGTATTATTATAGAGCCTATCCTCTATTGATTATTCTATTGTAATCATATGCAACAATGATTTTAAAATAACAAAACAAAAAAAAAATATATGCTTTGAGTGCCATCAGATAAAATCGAAACCAAAACATCTAGCACTCCAGCTTTGGTCGTTACCATTTGAGCTACCGTGAGACGGATAAGAAATAGTTTAAAATGAATCAACTTTAATATATAAACATATATTTGTGTATGCATACGACAGCACCTTAAGTCGAATAATGCTTGTGAAGTTCCATTATTTTTGAAAAATCTTAACCCCTTAACAGCTATTTTTATCGGCTTTGTTGTATATAAAACAACAATCCACAAAAAATGCAGTCATTTGACCCACGAACCACTGCTTTGCAACCTTGTGTTTCGGAGGAGATGCAGTTTGAATAAATAGGGACAGACAAACATAGTGAGCTTTACAAATTAGAATTTGGAACCCCATGATAATAAAAATAAAACGGTTTAGATTTTTTTTTGTAAATTTGAGTTTCACAGATTTCTGAAAAATCATATCCTTTGTTTTGAGGGACCATTGGTACACTTTGAAACAAGTTTTCATTCCAGGAATAAGTTGCATCTACCACGGAACTCCCAAAAAAAGATCTACCATCGCCCCTTTTGTCACAATAGACAAAAGGCAGCATTTTCTGTCCATGTTTCTATTTACTGGCCTCCCTACAAGGGCAGAGTTAGACACAAGATCGGTTTTTAATGTGGGGGAAAATCCAGCTCCTCAAAAAGGGGCTCTATGGATAGGAACAAAAATAAACATTGTCTCAATCATGAAGTATTTCACCTCCACTGACCGAGGCTAGAAAAGGTGAAGTATAGCATCAGAACAAATACTACACTGTGATCGGTATTTAGTTCTCTCCCACTGCAAGAGGTTAGACACCAGGGTCGGAAAATGGAATCGAGAAGTTAACACTCCCAGAGGAGGGAGCATTCTGACCTGCAAAAAGTGTCTGGGCAGGCCCGACAGCATTCTCCGGTGAGGGCGCCTCAGGCGATTAGCAATAAACTAACCCCTTCTCAAAAAGAGAAGGCAAAGCCCGGGAAGGTGGACCGCCTAGAACTGCACAAAACTAAACTCCCACCACGAAATAAACAGGGACCAGATCAGTACATGGATGGTTTAATCTCTGCTGATTTTGGGGGCTCAGGATAAAAACAGATACTACACTGTCATCTTGGCCCGAAGGCCAAGAAAACTTTTCTGTTCGTGTTTCAGTAAAGAAACGTAGCATAGGATATCATGATGTTGCTCACCATATGCAGGTTTACAGTCGCCTTGAACAAACCTTCAGATTATAGATATCAATATCTTCTCTATTTTTACACAATTTGTTGCATGAAAAAGATGAATAATGGTTCAAATCTAAAAAACCAATGATCATTGTGAGTTGAAGAACAAACAGCTGATTTTAAGAAGTGTATCTCTCATTGTGGAGAAGGGTTAGAATATGATAGAGATAGTAATGATATATCAGAATGAAAGTTTGGACAGATGACCGCTAACATATGGTTTGCCCATACTTAGGGTTTGGAGGTTCTCCCTTACCCCTGGTATTGATACAGCATTAAAGCAAACACCAAGAGTGAATCATATGAAAACAAAATTACCAACTTGATCACGATATAGCAAGAGCAAAGAAAGAATAAAATAAAAAAGTTGATGATGTCTAATATTCAAAAGAAGTGACTCTGTACAGAGGTGAATATAGAACTAGATTCTGATTGGTTATTAGTGGCTGGCATATTTTTATGAAGTGTTATGGGATAATTTTATGGACACACGCATATGTTCACACAAAATATAGCAATTACAGGAGAAAAATAGCAAAGACTACTCTCTAATGAACACCACGAGGATATTAAGGAATGTTACAGAAAAGAGCTTATCTATCTATCTATCTATTTATCTATCTATCTATCTATCTATCTATACACATTATATATTTATATATATATATACATATATATATATAAATATATAATATATATTTATATATATATAAATATAAATATATATATATATACATACATATATATAAATACACATATATATGTATATATATATACATACATTAATATGTATATAAATACACATATATATGTATATATATATATACATACATAAATATATATATCAGTACACATATATATATACATATAAATATAAAAATATATATATATATAAATATACATATATAAATATATAGATATAAATACATAGATATACAATTATATATAAAAAAATATATATAAATATATATTTACAATAATATAAATATATATATATATATAATTATATATAAATATATATATAATTATATATACATATATATATATATGAATATATATATATAAATATATATAAATATATATATATATAAATATATATATATATATATAAATATATATATATATATATAAATATATATATAAATATATATATAAATATATATATAAATATATATATATAACTATATATATAAATATATATATATAAATATATATATATATAAATATATATATAGATATATATATATATATATTCATATATATATAGATATA
>NC_136496.1:108060686-108063186 GCF_053919585.1 Euprymna scolopes | reverse complement strand
TATATATAAATATATATATAAAAATGTATACATATATATAAACATATATATATATATAAATATATACATATATACAAATATACATACATATATATAAAAAAATTTATATATAAATATATATGCATATATATATATAAATATATATACATATATATACATATATACATACATGTATGTATATAAATATATATACATTTCTACATATAAATATACAAATATATATACATATATATAAATATATATACATATATACATATAAATATATATACATATATACATATAAATATATATACATATATATATATAAATATATATACATATATACATATTAATATATATACATATATATATAAATATATGTACATATATATATAAATATATATACATATATATATATAAATATATATACATATATATATATAAATATATATACATATATATATAAATATATATACATATATATACAAATATATATACATATATATATATAAATATATATACATATATATACAAATATATATACATATATATATATAAATATATATACATATATATAAATATATATACATATATAATTATATATATACATATATATATAAATATATATACATATATATATATATAAATATATATACATATATAAATATATATACATATATATATATAAATATATATACATATATATATATATAAATATATACATATATATGAATATATATACATATATATATATTAATATACATAGATACATACAGCTATATATATATAAATATGTATATATATATAAATATATATACGTAAATATACAAATATATATATATATAAATATGTATATAAATGCATATATATATAAATACGTATACCTATATATATATATATATATAAAAATATGTATACATATATATATAAATATATATATTAATATATACACATATATATAAAAATATGTATACATATATATATAAATATATATATTAATATATACACATATATATACAAATATATATATATAAATATATATATAAAAAAATATATATATATATAAATATATTCAAATATATATATAAATATATACATGAATATATACATAAATATATACAAATATATATATATAAATATATATAGACCTATATATAAATATATATACATATATATAAATATACATAAATATATACAAATATATATATAAAGATATATAGACCTATATATAAATATATACGCATATATATATCATTATATATATAAAAAATATACATATATATCATTATATATATAAATATATATCATTTTATATATATAAATATATATAATTATATATAGAGATATATATCATTATATATATACATATATATACATATATATATAAATATATATACATATATATAAATATATATATACATATATATATAAATATATATACATATATATATACATATAAATATATAAGCATATATATATAAATATACATACATATACATACATAAATATATACATATACATATATACACATATATACATACATGTATATATACATATATATACACACATATATACTAATATATATACATATATATATATATAAATATATATATATATATAATTATATATATTCATATATATATACATATATATATATATAAAAATAGATACACATATATATACATATAAATATATATATATATAATTATATATATTCATATATATATACATATATATATAAAAATAGATACATATATATATACATATATATATACATATATATATATATATACATACATATATAAAAATATATATACATACTATGTATATAAATATATTTACGTATATATATACAAATATATATAAATTACCATATATACACATATATATTAATATATATATAAATATATTTACGTATATATATACAAATATATAATATATATATACGTATACATATACATATATAAATATATATACAAATAAATGTATATACATATACATATGTATATATATGTATATATATACAAATATAAATCTATATACATAAACCTATGTATGTTTATATGTATATATATATTATAATGTATATGTATATATATATAAATATATACACATGTGTATAGATATGATTATATATGTATATATATATTATTATGTATATTTATATATATAAATATATACACATGTATATATATATAAATATATACACATGTGTATATATATGAATATATATGTGTATATAGATGTATATATATGTATAATTATGTGTATATATATGTATATTATATGTATATATATGTATAACTATATGTATATATATGTTAATATATGTATTATTATATGTATGTATATATGTATACTTATATGTATATATATGTATAATTATATGTATATATATGTATAATTATATTTATGTATATATATGTATAATTATATGTATATATATGTATAATTATGTTTATGTATATATGTATACTTAAATGTATATATATGTATAATTATATGTATATATATGTATAAT